>NW_005843408.1:15950-20429 GCF_000455745.1 Alligator sinensis | reverse complement strand
CTTTCCCTGAAGATCTGACAAATGAAGCATGTGATGAAAGACAATGGAGTGTATATAACAAACTGAGAAAGAGAGGAGTGGGAAGTAATAGTGAAAGAAAAATCACATTTAATATAGTAAGTATATTATATATTTGTCTGTAGTCCAAACCCATTCAAGTTTGGGCTTTGGGCCACCTCTTGAATCTAAATCACTTTTCAACATTCTTCAGATAATTACAACACCATGCCAAATGCTAACTACCCTACACCCATGTGGTTAGAGTATGTGGGATCTCCCAATTCTGATACAATTGTCTTTGTTCATAAGTGTTTGGTTTATGTGCCAGGACCTGCTGCCAACCTGTCAGAGATCTGCTGTTTCATCCCTGTGATACAGCTGGTTTCCAAACAGCTGTCCCAGCATAATGCTCAAAACTCTAATGCCAGGAAGTAACAATTAGAAGTATTTTCAAAATGTGCGTGGGAAGATTAAAGTATGTGTAATGCACCCGCACATAGACACACACTTGAAGGCTTCTGTTAGCATTGTGATTATCATGCTTCTCAGATACTTGCATACACTTATTAGGTCAGCATCTATATCAAGTCATGTTATTTGCTTTCCCTATCTTAATTCCCACGTGATGATAGATCTAGGTTGCCAGGTGGTTTACTGACTACTTTCCACCTTGTTTTATGCTAAATTGCAATGTAATTCCCATCACATTAATTCTATACCATGACTAATGACAAATTACTTAATCATGATGCAACCTTTACTGCTGCTCCTCTGGATTACTTCCTGTGCTATCAGCATTGCATTAACGTTTTACGCAAATCAAAGGAATACTAAGGCATACCTAAAATATGCAGCTTCAAAGCAAGTTCTGTGCAACACATTTAGAACATTAATCAGCAATATACGGGGTGTGAAGGCCACACACAAGGATGACAGATCTAAAAATTCATCTCCTAAAGAAAAATCTACCTTGCTTCTCTTATGAATGTCTCTAATATTATAGAGACTACCAGCTCCAGCTCCTAAAGGAAATAATCATTTTGCCATTCAAGTTGTGCTTCCAGGTATACCACTTTAAGTCTAAAATACCTATATTCATTACTAATAATTTCATGTCTTGGATTTGTGCTGCTGTAAATGCAGGCATTTGACTAGCTGCTTTCATTCTACACAATTTAAATACAAACAACCCCATTCTCTCATCTAGTTAAGTTGTATTGGGGGCAGAGAAAGGAGTGGCAGGCAAAAATAGATTAACATTTGGATTTGTCTAGAGAACTACTCAGACCTCAAATTAAAGTTGTTCAGTGTTACTGTGGCAGTGACGTGCCACCACGGGCTCGAGAGGAGACGAGGGAAAACCACAGGGAGCACAAAGCCCAGAAACAGACCCCTCGAGGGGGGAACTTACCTCCGGCAGATTCGGCAGCGCAGGAGTCAGGACTGCGGCGGGCGGCCCCCCCGCCGGCGGGGGCGGCGGGCGCTATTTAAGCAGCTGTTCCCTGTGCGGGAGGCAGCCAGCCCAATCACGGCGGCTGGCATGGCCACTGCAGGAGGGTTTAAAAGCCCCGACAGGACTAATGGGGAGGTAGAGCCAGAGGAAGAGAGAGTTGGCTGGCAGCACATCCGGCGTGCTGAGGCTCCCGCTGGGAAGAGGCACTCCGTAACCCATGCAGTACCAGCAAGCGAGGCAGGGGAAACCTTTGAGCCCCTGACTGAGGCAGAGCAGGGGAAGTACAGCAGCTTCCTGCTGGAGGGGGGCCAGGAGAGACAGGAGCTTCCCCTGGAAGAAGTAGAGCAAGGTAAGGGTTTGGAGTCCCCTGGAAACAGCTGGGGAAGAGGAGGCGGCTCCACATCCCGCTCCTCCCCAGGAGAATATTATTTCTGAAGGCGATAGGGAGAAAAGAAAATATAGGAAAGGAGGGAAGTCCAAAGGATAGAGAGAGAAGGGACACCAGCCGGCTAAGTTATTCAGCTGCGCGCTCTTCCCTCCACGCAAGGCCTACTGCAGGGCAAGCCCTCAAGACCGAGGCTAACATCGGACCAGCACGGGAACGGTTGGCGAGTGGACGGGGTGTAGGGGAGGTGGAGCCCTGTGGAACATTGTGCCTAACAACTGTGAGTATAGCTGTGTCGGGGAGCCGCTCTGGGAAGATCTCCACTGAAACCCTCTCGTGAGAATTTAACAGCAAAATCATGGCAGGCAAGTTGAGGGGAGGGGCTACCTTACCGACAAGTGGTATCACCCATAAGGCAACAGGCATCACAATTACTTTTACTTAAAAACAAAACCAAAGAAGAACAAACAAGGGTGCTGCAATGTTTTGGCATGCCTTTTTTTATAGTCACCATCCTCAAATAGGGACAGCAACTAAGGGGGTGGTAGAAAGCCAGTACTTTAACCCTATCCCACCTGAATAATAATCTTATATCATTAGAATTCACTGGGGATCAGGTCACTAAGATGATTACCATATTGCAGTGGGCAGTAAAGCCCCATATGTTTGGTATTATGACATTCTTCTTGCTATGTCTCCCATGCTGGGAAAGTGAGGGATGAACAGAATACACATTTGCCCTTGGGAGGGCAGGGGGGCAGACTGTAGACCGGGTTCTGCCATTTTTAAACTAGTCTATGGGTGCCGAACTTCTGTTCTGTTATGGATATAGACCAGTTTTGTGTATTGAACTTCTGTTCTGTTACAGGTATAGACCAGTTTCTGGTCACTTACACATACCTATGCCAGAATATGTTTCCTTCCACTTTAGACATTAACTTGTTTAACATGTAATTTTACATATATCATATTTCAAATCATCTTGATCATAAAGCCAGACTAGAAGGAAGCAAATGTAGTAGAAAAGCACCCAGGTATTGGATCAATTTCTTCTTTAACATATATTTAGCATCAAAATAAGATTCTAATCAGAATCAAGCTGTTTAGAGGTAGCAGACCTTGACAGTTCCTCCCCATTCCCCTCCCCGCAAAAGCTTTTAAAGACACATTTAATGTTTTCAGGCAAAGTGGCATAACTTGAGTGAGGATATTGCAATCTTGTCTGTACACTGAAAGAAAGACTGGACTGCAAGCGACCCACTTAACATGTTCTGGATGAGTAAGTTTAAACAACACAAGCACACCCTTTAGGGACTACTTTTCTGGCTTGGCTTGAAAGAGTTTTGTGTCTAGACCTTGTTAAAAATGATGGAGCCAGTGTCAAAGGAAAGTAGAATTAAAAAAAAAAGAAAAAGAGAAGCCCAGCTTGACTAAAAGTCTGCCAAAGTGGTAGTTTCATAGCAGTCTAATGCTATTCTGGCATTCTTCTATCAAAACTTGTTTCATAAACAAAAAGTTACCATTGCTATGCTATCATGCCAAGGAAAAAGAGAGAGAGAAAAAATACAAAATAAGGTACTTCTGGCTTCAAGATGCGTTGCTATGATTCTTAGACCTAATATTTTTAGACCAAATCACAGCACAAAGAATAGTGCTAATACATTGCAAGAGTTCAAAGAAATCACAGTGAAATAGCAAATAAAGTAATACTAGGCTGCAGACAAGCTGACATCTTGAGAACAGAGACATTACAAACGGAAGCATAAACAAGTAGAATTGGTCATACAGTTCCAATATTTTGGTTAGAAGAAAAATGTTCTACGCCCACAAAAATAATTTCTGACTAATTTGAAACAATTATTACATTTTTATGCTGACAATATCATTTATTATTTGTTACGCTTTACCATGCCATTGGTTTGCAAGGTGTTTTATAAACATTTAGGATACCAATTGATGAGCACAAGCACAAAACAGAAATCAAAGTAGGAATAAAAATAATTATCAATATATAGCATGTCATCTTATCAGACAGCACTGTTGCCATCATTCCTCATACGACCAAAAAGAAAAAGGAAACATTGGTTTGCTGTGTGTAAAGCAGAGTTGCCAACTGTCCATGCACTTATAGAGACTCCGTAAATAACCAGGCTGAAAATGCCTGTCCGTAAATTCCATAAAAATTGTGCTATCTTTTAATAAGGAAGAAAAAGCAGCTCCACAAAATCAGTTCAATAAAAGCACAGAGCTTATGAAACTCCATTGTCATAAAATAAACTGGTCCCATTTAAAGTAGACAGAGCACAGCAGCACTACCTGGTGTTTGAGCTAGAGTGCAGCACCCCAAAGGCAGCTCTTCTCAGGGCTTCTTGGTGATGGTGCTGCTACTGATGCTGCCTCCCATCTGCCTATAACATTTCTGGGTGGCAGGTAGGCAGACTGTGGTCTTTCTCTGTGGGGTCCCTGCTGGGACAGAGGGAGTGGGACTTGGAGGGGTAAGGCTGGGAAACAGGGAAAGATGGCACCATGGTGCAAGGTACAGTTAAGGGTATCAGGGTGTGGGATGAGTAGGGGAATACTAGGGTTCATCATGGTGCAGGGTGCAGTAAGGGATACCAGGGTGTCAAGGGGTAAGTAGGGA
>NW_005843408.1:3558-15919 GCF_000455745.1 Alligator sinensis | reverse complement strand
GAAAGGGAAGGGGGGTAGCACAGTATAAGACTTTGCTACAGTCAAGTAGTGTTAACAAACCAAGAACATTTTTTTTTACCAATAATCTCCACACTTTTTAATTATGGTTTGAACTTGTCCCTTGTCCAGGATCTGGCAGAAATGTTACCTTTACATTATGTAAGACATACATGAATAAAAAATGTTTGGCCACCAGTAAAAGCTTTGCAGATTGTCAGTAAAAAAAAATGTCTTACGTTGGCAACCCTGGTAGGAAGAAAAGTAAGTATCTTGTCTTTTCAATTAACAAAGGGGTGTCAAAGATACAGAAAGTAAAATTCAAAACTCAAATCTTATAGAAGTGTCATATAGGGTGTGTCCAGATGAGCATGGCCATGCAGTATGTGGCACCACACACCCGTCTGCAGCATCACATAGTGCACAGTCAGGTGTTCTCTGCACTGCGAGGGCACACTGCCCATGAGTGCACTGCTCCAGGTTTTTTTCTGTGGGTTTTTTTTTTTGACCCCTGGATATCCTCCATGGGGAAAAAAAATGGAGCAGTGCATGCATGGGCAGCACATGCCACTGAAAAGCAGAGGTGGGCCACCCAGAGCCATGCTGCAGCTGCCAGCCCAGAAGAATCTTCACAGCTGCAGCCCTGGGAGGTTCCCAGGACCCCAGGGAAGGCTGCTGGGGCCAGCCCAGCAGTGGCCCCAGCCTCCCATACTGCCCCCGGGGTAACTTGCCATGCACCAAACATGCATGGCACAGATGTTCCCTGGGGACAAGTAGATGCTACTTGCTCCTGGGGAATCAAATGTCCAAACTTGTCTGGACATGGCCATAGTGTTCATTTAGGAAAACTCTGAATTGTGTAAAGAGCAAGTGAAATGGTGTAGAAAGTGGCACTAGACAAGCTAACAGGAAGCACCTTTAAATTTGATTTTCCCTGTTATTGTTAGCCCTATTACTATATCCAGTAGCTTAACACACGAAGTTAGCCTGTTTCAAACTTTTTGTTTCTGTTAACAAAATCTAAATGGGGAGGAATGGAAGAATCCCCATGCATATTTAAAAAAAAATTCCACATATTTGATAGTGTTCTGCTAGTGTAGGAAGAGAAAAAGACAGGAAATGTTGACTAACAAGAACATAACATACACAGCATGTGACATACTTCATGTGTATTACACCATTATTCATGGTGACAGCAATAAGAAGGAAGAATTGTTTAATTAGAAAGCTGCACTAGGATACATAAAATCTTAGTGCATTCCTGACCTTTCTAGAAACACCCACCAAAAATAAAAACTTCAGCATAAACCTTACAACTAGTATAACACTATACCTCTGCTCCCCCACTTCCCCCACTTCAATCAATGAGTGAATCACATTCACACACTTACTGAACACAAAAACCTAGCATCAAGTGGTAGTCTGTTTATCAATAGTTTGACAAAATGATGATAATTGCAGTCATTAGAAATACAACTGTATTGCTTAGGTGATATATTGTACCTCATTTACTGACATACTACATGCAAATTACTTTGGCCTGCAGCCCCCAGTCAGCCTTCCAAAATTGGGCTGTGTATCTTAAATGGGAGAAGCTGATTTTCTTTGCCAGAACTTCACTGCATGGAAGCACAAAAGGATAAGGACACTGTACAACAAGAAAATACAGGAGTGTAGGGAGGGTATATAATTCTGTGCTAGGTGCCAGCTCAGTATTACATATCTCCTATACCAGGGGTTGTCAACCAAGGGTACGTGTACCCCTGGGGGTACTCTGAAAGGTTCCCAGGGGGCATGTGGGAGCGGGCGGGTACAGAGCGCTGCCACCCTGTGCTGCTGCCTCACAGGAGTAGGGCTGGGGTGGAGCGAGGGCAGGGCTGCACAGATGCTGTGTCACTGCTCCGCCACTCACCACAACCCCGCTCCACGTCTGGCTGCTCTCCACCCCCCACCCCCACTCAGCATCCAGCCGCTTGCCACCCCCCACAGGGTTACACTTATTAAAAAGGGGGCTGGCCAAGGGTACACGTATTAAAAAAGGTTGAAAACCCCTGTCCTTTACCTTTGTTATGGGATAAAACTTGCCAAACACTGGTGCCAAGTTGAGAGAGACTGTAAAAGGGCTAACACTGGATTGCACCCCACCCTGATCCTCCAAGGGACAGGAAAGCTAGCAGCCATCTAATAATAGTGTCTTCATGAAAAAAACAGATCTTATTTTCTGTTTTCCTGAAACAGGGTGTAAATCTTATTTTGGGGAATCTGCTGTGCAAGAAAAAATGGTATTTGAAGGAGGCTCTTGTTATTATCTGATGAGTATCTCACAATAATTTCTTATTGTTCTTTCTAAAGCTGTTCACAGGTACACAAATCTTTGAATTATTAGAAATGGGGTGCCAGATAGACAAAGTCAAGCCTCCAGTTTCATAGAACAAATGCTTGAACACCAAGATGCTATATTTAAATACGTAACTGAAGGTTAGAGTCACCTTTACCTAAGGCCAATGGTTTAGTACAGGCCAATCATATTTTGCTACAACAGTGTACATTATTCAAATATCATGAATTCCTTTCTTCTTACCTGGGGAGTTGCTGGATTCTTACTGGAATTCCAGATGTCTCAAGAAAGGAATTAACACCGAATATTGCATCTGTATTGTCAGTTTGATGCATGAGCTCCCTTTTCCAACTTGAGAGTGATTTATGAATATGTTCAGTAAAATAGTCACTATATGACAACTTGGCCACATCTATATGAGACGTTGACCATGCAGGCATTACTACTCAGTCATTTAGTATCTGTTTATAGTACTTGTATAAACAAGCACTAAATGACTGTTCAGTAGCACCGACAAACGTCTTTTTCATTATGTTACTGTGCAGTAGCGTAATATTACTGCACAGTAGCATTGCGTCACATTTATAGTCACGTGATGATGCTATGCTGTAGTATAGAGCTACTCTGTAGTCAGCATCTTATGTAGACATGGCCCTTGAGTATATTCTTGGATTTGGTATCTAAGAAAAGTGTGCAAGCTTCATTTATATGAAACTGAATCTTACAAAAATATTAGGCTAAACAAAGCCTTTTCTCCAGTTCAACGCAACATTTATGAATTATAATCAAAGAGAAAACAATTAAAACATTTTATTACTGCATTAAATTCAGCCTTAATGTACTATTAGTCACTTTTTAGCCAAATAACATCTTTACTTGTCAGCTAAAATGATGAATTTTGGAGATCCTAGATTCAATGTATTCAGCTCCCAGGAAGATTGTAATACAAAATGAAACATTCAGGTTCATGGGGCTGAATAGAATGCACGGAAAATAAATGCTTCTGAAAGAAAAAATGGTGTGTGGAGACAAGATAGTGGGCATAATATGCAAGATGGGCAAAAACCTACCAGTTCACTGGATAAAATATAACAGATAGCTTCCCAGAATCTTTTTCCAGTGGAATTCATGAATTTTCATTGAAATCTCAACCAGAAAATATGATTTTGAAATGTTGCCTCCATACTTTTTGGAAATGATAGCTCTGATGCTTTCTATCTCTGTTCTCTTCTATGCGCTGAGCTGTCTGACCAGATAGCTATCCACAGTGATCCACTGAAGTGTATAATGTCGTTCATGGCTCCAGTGTATCAGGGAAATGTATTCTGAGGCTGGGTACAGACATTCAAAGAGCCTGAGGCAAAATCAACCTAAGTTACACAGTTTTCTGTAAGTGGTGTGGTTTAGATTGGTAGTGAGCAGAACACACATTTGCCCTTCAGTGCTGGGGGAGGGGAGCGTCAAATTTTAGATGGGGTTCCACCATTTTTAAAGCACTCTGTGTGCACCAAAATTTTGTTCTGTTATGGGTATAGACAGGTTTCTGATCACTTATGCTGGTAAAAATGTGTCTGTACTTGGCCTGAAAGACGAACAGGGCCCATGGAAAAGAATGCAACATAAGAACTTAAGACAGGGACATCCTACATCATCCAATCCATTCCAGTTTTATCACACACAATCACAGCACATAATCTAATTCATACTGTATCAAGTTCCATTTTAAAACTGGTTAGGATTTTTGCTATCACTACTCCTATAGAAAGGCTTTTCCAGAACTCCACTCCTGTGCTGTGTAGAAATAGAGCCAGTCAGAAATTTTCTGATAGAACAAGTACCAGTTTAGTGAACCCAGAATGTTTCAAGAAAACATCTCAGATTGAGCAGACTTTTGTCAGACTGTAGGCAGAGTTCCCAAGAAACCATACCTGTTTGCTTAGCAGGCTTCTTGTCAATAGCTCTGGAACAGCCAACTCTACAGGCTGTTCCAGGGTCAGGGCTTTCTAGAGCTTTCAGGATCTATCCATCTACCTCAGGGGTGGGCAAAATGTGGCCCGGGGGCCGGAAGCAGCCCACCAGGCCATTCTATCCAGCCCGCGGAGCCCCTAAAAATTTTAGAAAATTAATATTAATCTGCCCTGGGATGCCTGCCATGCAGCCCTCAATGGCTTGCCAAAACTCAGTAAGCAGACCTCTACCCAAAATAATTACCCGCCCCTGATCTATCTATTAGCTGGGAGTGGGGGGGGGGGGGGGGGGTGGGGGGGGGGGGGGGGGGGGGGGTGGAGTTGGAGGGCAGGGCACGCAGCTTTGCCCAAACAGGGCTTCCAAGAACCAAAAAGGCCTTAAAAGCCAGGATCTAACCATGAAAATCCCTGGCTCCATTGCAGGAATCCTGAAAGTACCATGATCCCCTGCAGTTGGAGACTAGGGAAGCTGCATGGCAGGAGTGTCCTAGAGCCACAGATCCTGATATTAGCAAGGTTAAAATGAGAAGGATGTTAGTTTCAGGTAGCATAGGGCTGTTGAACTTCTGAGTAGCCAGGGGCCACACAGAAGGCAATCCCACCTCCCCTCAACTGCTCTGTGCCAATACACCTAGTTCTACCTCCCACATCCCTTCCTTGCCACACTACACTGGTGTCCCATGTAAAATGTGGGGTCTCCAGTTCCCCCCTTAATGAACTGGCCAAGGGTTCTCTCAGCCCCCAACCCATGCCACCCTGTCCTGTCTGCATAGGTGGGGAGAGGAAGCAGAAGCCCAAAGACTCAAGCTGCACCATCAGGAGAGTGATGGAGGAGTGGTGCCCAGACCAGGAGCCCGGGGTATCCATCAGTGTTGCATGAAGCCCACAGGCTACCAGCCCTGATGTAGAATATGACAGGGTCAAAGGGAGTATATTTTATTTAGGAAGCACCATAAGTCAGTGATGCAAAATGCAGTATTGGAGGGAAGGGGGGTTGTTTGTTTGTTTATAAGAAATTTTAAAATATGGTTTGGATCCACTTCATACTCATTTCTTCTTCTGCCAATATGGTCCTATATCTTAAACAGTTTTTCTTCATCTCCACTATTTACCACGTGCTCATAGCAAGAGCAACAGGGACACAAGTAACTGCTTAGTTAATTGCAGAAGGTTCTATGGCAGCTTTTCAGAGCTGTTTTGCATAAAACATCTTTTTTGTCTCAGGCATTCATTTTAATGGAAAAAAAGAAATGTTCTATGGAAAGAAAACTGCAGTAAAACTCAATTTAGTACAGTAGCAGGACTGGGATCATGCTAAACCTACGGTATTCATGTAGTACCCTGTATCTACTTCAGTATGTTCTGCTAACTATAGGTATTTATCATTCAGTGGTAAACTACTTCATTAATTAGAATTTTACCTAAAATGTGTATATGTATACACATATAAAACCACTGCTCTTATTTCTATCTGAAAATATATTTAGATGTAAAGATTAAATTAAAGATATATCCAATGTTCAGACTTATTATAAAACCAGAATTAACTCAGACTAGTTAAAAAAAACTCAGTAAATTTATAGCACAGCAGAACGCCAAGCAATATGAAATTATACAGCCACTCACCTTATTTGAACAACTTCTCACTTCTAGGATAACTTGATGAAATGTTATGGTAAATATATTTCAAAAAGATTTCATGAGTACCCAAAAGAACAGTTAACCATAGAGATATAGAGATTCTTATCTCAATAATGATTATAAAACTCAGGGACAGACTGAGCAGATTTTTACTCTTTGGTTATAAACCAAAATTGCTTAGTGTTTTTCTAATTTTTCAATATTTGCATACTGTGCTTTTTATACTCTGAATATTTACTTGAGTTCAATACTTCAGCTTGTCTGAATGGTGACTGAAAATGTTCTCTCTGTGTTGTTTTAGGCATATTCCAGTTCAGAAATTCATTTGACTTCTAGAGCAATGAAATGCCAGAAATCAGGCTAAGTCTCATTTATGACTCATTCCCACACAGCTGTATTAGAGAAGGAAGTACTCTTATTAGTCATCAGCAACTACTAAATATTAATCCTACCTTTGTCAGTGAATCAGTATCTCGTTGTATTCAGTATTCTCCTCCAGTGAATCACCTCTTGCAAATCATGACCTTCATATGATTTTATGCCCCATCTTCAAAAATGAGTTTAAAATTCCCTTCCTCGCAGACCTGCAATGAGAACACTTACTGTTTATAGAATAAAAAGTATCATTTGCAGTTGGACCCAGGAGAGTTAAAGCACTGAGCTCACATCAACTTTCAGTTGTATTTGGCTCCCTAACTACCGTCAGCTCCAAACTGATGCTAAGAATAGGAATTTTAAAGGTGCATATTTCAGCGTTATTCATGCTACTTTCAATTTAAAGATCTGCTTGCACTGAAATCAATAGAAAGCTCCCATTACCTTCAATGGGTGAAGACTCAAACTTTAAAAAACAAACACTAAGAAATAATAAGATTATTGAAATTTAAGGCCATGTTCAAAGGCAATAAATTGATCATAGGTAGATAAAGAATACTTGATCTTCATACTAAAATGGCTTATAGCTCTTAGGAAAAAAGAAAAGGAGAAAAACATTTCTACTACAACTTTTAAAGCAATTGCAAAATCCTAAATCTTCCCTAGACATTTTAAGAGATCACCAGGAAGTAAGATGTTTTGTTATGTTTTTCAAAAGGTTTAAGTTATCAAAAATATGTACACGTCATTTAAAGCATATTTTCAAGAGAATTTATATGAATCGGCACAGCTCATCTAGAAGTCCTGTGGCAAGATGGTTATAACTTTTCTTTATTATTTGTAAAATACTGTAGACAGTCACAAGACTGTCCAAAAGGAATCGTTGGCTTTTTACTGCCTTAGAAATATCAGCCTTGAGAATAGTGGTAATAACTCAGTCCAAGGTTGAGAAAAAGCCTTATATTCCCTATATACGCAGGACCCAATGTGTTTGGAAATTTTCGATTTGATTAGTCATTATTTTGCACCTGTAGGTTATTTCTCAAAGGTAAAATTCACCTGCATAAAGTGAAAGTAAAATGAGTGTTTATGAACGTAAAGAACAAGAAGGGGGAAAGGAGGAGAAATCCAGGTTCCACTTGGGAAAATGGCTTCCATGTAGCCCATACATAGATTATACCTCAGCCTATAAACTGAATACTTGCCTCTCACTTTCTGGGTGTACTATGTACGTTTAATTGTGCATTCTCTAGCACAGGGGCGGACAATTATTTTGGAGGGTTGGAGGGCAGCTTACCAAGTTTTGGCAAGCTGTCAAAGGCTGCATGGGTAGCCCTGCCCCTTTACAGGTGCCCTGCACCCTGGTCACCATCTTGTGGCCAGAAGTCCCACTCCCTAACCTCTGACCTTGCCACCAGAAGTACTCCTTTCAGCAAGGGGTTTTGCCATCTCAGAACCAAAAAAATACCAAATTATATTCTAAAATGGGATCATCTACAACATTCATTAATTTGGAGGTGACTGCACAATAGCTTAAAATGAAGTCTTATTCTTGTATATAGTGGGGGGTGGGTATAGGTTTGTGTAGGGCTGTGGGTGTGTGTGGTGTGGGTGGGTATGGGGGGGAGGATGGTTGGGGTTTGTGTATGGCAGTATGAGGGGAGGCATAGGTGCATGTGTATGGAGGGGTGTGTGTGTGGGACTCACCCTATGAACACACACACACACACACACACAAACACACACACACACACACACACTGCCCCATGCTGGCAGACAGGCACATACTCTGCCCCTGTGCCTGCTGACGTGTGCACACACATACACACACCTACCTGCTGAGGACTCCCTCTGAGTCCTACTGCCCCTGGCTCCAGCCAGGTTTGACAGGGAGCCAGGGCAAATAAATATTAATTTACTAAATTTTTTAGGGGCTCCGTGAGCCGGATAGAATGGCTTAGTGGGCTGGATCTGGCCTGTGGGCTGTATTTTGTATGTTAGACCTTTTACAGTGCAACCCTCTCCGTCCCCTCAGTATCAGAATGGAAGACTAACCAAATACTATAAGTGCAATTAGCACTGAGTAGAAAAGTTGATGCTAGTAGATTCTGTCATGGGCTACATTCATTTTTCTTTAAAGGTATGTTTAGGATGTTAAGAGTCTAAGGCTAGAGACAGACATTATGTAGCAAGAAACCTTGTTTTGCTTCCCCCCCCCCTCCAATGTAGAGCCCCTCCATATGGCAAAAAGCCCCTTTTGCTCCCTTTTAGGGATGCTTTCTCTTTTCTACCTTTTCTTCCTTCCTCCCTCTTCTTCTTTTATTTTTTTTTTTTATAGAATATACAGTGTACTTGTAATAAAATATAGTTTGTAGATGCTTTTATGGGTTTTAAATAGTATTCTGCATCAGTATGTCCCCCTCCCCCCGATTGTATTTGGTTTATTTGTTGTATGTGCCATGGCATTTCACCCTTTTATATTTTATATTCTATGCTTTTTAACTTTGTAACAAATGTACTTTAAGTTTAAAAGTAAGTTGTACTATGTAACAATGTTAGCAAGGGCAGGAAAAAAAACCTCGGCTTCTCTGTATGGAGCTGGTCCCTGAATGAATCTTGATTGATTATGTGACACAGTAGCTAGACAGGATAATAAGTTAATGAGCGGCAATTAACACCTAGGGAACCATAGACTAAGGAGAGGAAAGGATCAATACAGAGCCAGGAACTCCCTGAAACTTCACTGTTAAAGGTACAGAAGCCCCGGTTTGAACTAATCAATGCCGAAGACCGACTCTTGGGACTGAATACCCTCCAATCAACTGCCCCCAGAGTCCTATTCATCACAGCAGTGAATTAATCAAACTTCATCAATGGACTCCCAAGTCTGCACGTACCTGTGGACGTGACCCCTGGGGCTGACAGCTGCCATCCAGCAACCACCAAGGAGGACGTCCCACGAGGTCAATGACCCCTGGATTGGGTAAGCCCGAAAACTGAGGAGTCACCAAAGTCTGCCAGGGAGGGATAAAAAGCAATGAAGAATGACTCCCAATGGCACCCTCTCTGACCTGACCAGCACCCTGCCTGCCCAGCCAGAAGGACCAGCTGGTGACCCCTTTCTGAAGCAACATCACACTGAAAGAAGCCTAGCATAATGCAAACCATACCTATATCATGTTCTCTTTACATATATTCAATTTAAATCATAAAAAAATTAAACAGATACAGAAAGGAGAAAAGCTCTGTTTTTCAATTATAAGAAATTTTCCCCATGTAATCAGAAATTAGTGTTGCATTTTCTATAAAAGCCTAATATTAACTGTTGGCCAATTCCACCAGAAAAACTATGAGAAGGTCTGATAGTTATGCTGCACAGGTATTCACCAAAAACACACAAACACTTAAATATTCCAAGTTCTTTTGTAATGGAATGCACTGGCTAGATAGGTAACATGGTATATGGCTGCTACTGTAGCAAAATTAACATTGTTTTATGAGGTGCTTAACATAGGAAGACTGAGCTGTAATATTATTAAAGGCAAGAATACCTAGTGGTTAAAGATTATATACTGAGTACTAGAGGTTTTACCTTTTTCCCTGTGCATGCAGACCAGGAGAATTCTTAATACTGTATCCACAAATGTATCCCAAAAGAGCATGCACGACTTAAATTGTGAAGGATATTATTATATGTCCCATAAATGAAATTGCTATTTAAGTTTTAAAAAATGTAATTTATTGTTTTGATAAAGCTTGAAAGGAGAAGCCAACTCTCCATAGAGTTAAAATGGTCACATTGGGCAAATATGCAGATATTACATACCAACCTAATGTCAAACTGCAGAAACATGCCCTAAGTGAAAGAAGAATATAAAAGGGAAGATGTAATAAAAAAGGGGGAAGGCAACCCCCCCAGCCTCCCTGCCCTGCTGTAGCCCCAGTCCCCCCAAACCAGACTTACCTACTTGCAGCTCCCTGCCTACCACCACCCCTCCCCCTGCTCCCGCCAGTGGAACAAAGCAAAAACTCGGACGTTTCCTCGGATTGAACAACCTGCCTGGACAGAGATAGGGGGACTCAAGAAGAAAACATGTCTGGGAAAACCCAGACCTATGGTAACCTTAGCCAGGCTGTGATCCACCATGCTGTAGCTGGGTGGTTGTGTTTGTGCACATCCCCTGCTGCAGCTGCCTGGAACCCTTGCCCTACGGCCCTCTGCTCTGCCACCACTGTCCCACATTTGTGGGGGTTTTCTGCCACCTATGGCTGGGTTTTTCAGGTGAAAGACTGCCAAGCAGGCTTAACAGATCAGGCCTCTCCAAGCACTGAGTGCCACCAAAGCCCCCCAAGGGATGACAAGATCAAACAGTCACAAACGTCTCCAAGACCGTTTCAGGCTGGACATAAGGAAGAACTTCTTCACTGTCTGAGCCCCTAAGGCCTGGAACAGACTGCCTCCAGAGGCGGTACAAGCACCTACTTTGGACTCCTTTAAGAGACATTTGGACGCTTATCTTGCTGGGATCCTTTGACCCCAGCTGACTTCCTGCCCCTGGGGCAGGGGGCTGGACTTGATGATCTTCTGGGGTCCCTTCCAACCCTAATGTCTATGAAATCTATGACTTAGATCAATTTAGGAGCTGCCCAGCCTGCTTGCGGAAGAGATCAGGTGAGAGTGAAATGACTAGCTATTCAATCTAAGATGCTCTGTATAGGGTCAGAACCCTATGGTTTAAACACATTGCTATACAAATGAATGAATTCAGGTGCCACAGGGTTTTGTGGAATTAGCCTAAATCCATCCTTCCTTCCTTCCTTCCTCTATCAGGTGCCTCAATTTTGCCAAATTTTCACTTAGGCATCTGGATCTAATCCTGAGCACCCTTCAGGAGTACAGTGAACTACTCATCTGTCTCATGTTATTTGTGATCTTTTCATCTCCCTAAAGGAAGGAACATACAATGGAGTAGACACTGATAGGGTTTTAGCATTTTGTTTTTGTTTAAACATGCATGTTGCTATATACTGATGTTACAAAAGGGAAGATCAAAGAAATGATACCTTGCACTTGGGGAAGACAGAGGTTTATGACCAGAAGACAGATACCAGGGTGAAAGGAAGAGTTGAAAAAATACATTTTAATAAGTTTTATATTAAAAAACAATGCTTTTTTCTTTCTCAGTGTCAAAGAATCAGAGCATAATTTCATCTCATAACTCCAGCTAACTGCAGACCTCAATGGTTAACATACCACAGTTGGTAGTTGATCTCTTCTGCTACACTGCTGCTGTCCTTGCCATCCCAGGTTCCTGCCCCCATGCCAAACATTCAATGGGGACATACACAATGACTCACATACTTGGGCATGCCAGCTGTCCGAATCACTGGGCTGCCAACCCAAATGTCCAAAATTTCTTTCACACCATTTGTTGTTATAGAGTCACTCTTCTACCCTTATTCTAAACTAAGGCATGGGGTAGGGCAACCAAGGTTATGCAGTTTTAAAAACAAGAGCACTGCTAGTTCCCATTGAACAATTTCCATTAAATAAGTAAGGGTCCAAAAACTTCTTTTACATGTACAAGGAAAGCAGGATTGTGCCCGAAGGAGGAAGTTACAACACAGAAATCATGTTTGCACTCGAAGTTGCCATCAACCTTCCATTACTATAGACAAGTGAATGCGACAGTAAACTTCTATAGATATCCAAGGCAACCTAAGATTTAATTATAGTAGCAGGCACTGTAGTGGAACTTGTGCCACTGCTTTTATTGTAAAGCTTTATTTTCCAAAGATTTATAGCTCAGTTAAAACATTTCCTTTTTTTAGCTAAAACTTTGAATATAAATCCTAAGCTCAGATGTTACTTATCTAAAAAGCAGTTAGAACTGTTGGGGATTTTTTGTTTTGTTGGAAGAGTTCAATATTAAAAACTCAGTGCTAGCAAAAAAGCCATTTTAAGCAAATATATTACACACATAAACACACACTATATATATAGTGATTTACAGAGAGAGAGTTGTATATATATATATATATA
>NW_005843408.1:0-3320 GCF_000455745.1 Alligator sinensis | reverse complement strand
ATATATAGAGATATATAGAGAGAGAGATATATATATATATATATATATATATATATATATATATATACACACACACACACACACACGTTGGATATATAAAAAACAATTCTGTGAATGTGTGTATATATATACAAATGTGTTTATTTAATACATATATATTCTGTGAATATGTATGTGTTTATATTTATTTATTTATTTAACCACTTGCATTGTGCTTTACTGAGACAGAGGAAAAGATTTATATTTACAGTTTATCTGAAATAGTTTGTTCTCAATCAACACAGCAAAGCTCAGAAACAACTGCCATGTATACCTAGCCTCTGTAAGTAATAAGACCCATTTGGAGGATTGGACAAAAAGAAATCTCATGAGGATCAATAAGGACAACTGAAAAGTCCCACATTTAGGATGGAACAATCCCATGCACCAGTGCAGGCTGGGAACAAACTGGATAAGCAGCTCTGCAGAAAAGGACCTGGGGGTTACAGTGGACACTAAGCTCAATATGAGCCAACAGTGTGCCCTTGTTGTTAAGAAGGGATTAATTTAAGAAGGAATACTGAGCTGCATTAGTTGGAACATTGCCAGCAGATCAAGGGAAATGATTATTCCCCTCTCTTTGGCACTGGTGAAGCCACATCTGGAGTACTGTGTCCTATTTGGGGCTCACTACTACAGAAAGGATGTGCACAAGTTGGAGAGAGTCCAGCAGAGGGTAAAGAAAATGGTTAGAGGATGGGGCACATGACTTCTTCAGAGAGGCTGAGGGAACTGGGCTTATTTAGACTAGAGAAGACTGAGGGGGGATTTAATGGTAGCCTTCAACTACCTGAAAAGTGGTTTCAAAGAGGATAGAGCTAGACTGTGCTCAGTGGTGGCAGCTGACAGAACAATGAGCAATGGTCTCAAGTTCCAACGAGGGAATTTTAGATTAGATATTAGGAAAAACTTCCTCATGAGAAGGGTGGTAAAGCACTGAAACAGGTTACCCAGATAGATTGTGGAATCTCCATCCTTGGAGGTTTTAAAGACTCAGCTAGACAAAGCCTTGAATGGGATGACCTAGTTGGGGATGGTCCTGCTTAGAGCAGAGGGTTGGACTAGATGACCTCCTATGATCCCTCCCAACCCCAATTTGCTATGATTCTATGATTCTGTGATTTGTGCAGCACTCCTAATGGCAATTTTGGTGAAAATAAGGACACAACATTTTGATCCAATTGGTGAAGCTTGTAACTCTTGTATGAGTTCAACTAACTTCAATCAAGTGATGCATTGTAATAGCTTTTATTAAGATAAGGGAACACTGTAAGAGAGACAGTGAAGTACATTGTATCCAATGAAAATTAAATGGGGGAAATTTAATGAGGGAGAATGTAATAACATGAGTTGAAATTTACCCAAGACAGTAGGTTTAAGACTCCTATACTTAGAAATAAGTGCCATGGGATTTTTAACTACAAAAATAGTCAAACTCTCTCTCTCTTTTATGTCTAAATCAGAACACCAGACTGGGGTACATATTTACCTTGAAGGTTGGTAGGCAACCTACAGAAAGATCTTTCTCCCTAACTGTTAGAGCAGCCTGAATTTTTTTACAAGTAGATCATAGGAGGAAAAAAAATCACGGTTCAGATAATACACCTGCTTTGAACTGGAAAGGCTGAGAAAAGACTAACTTCAAAACAAAGCAAAACCAAACAAAAAACCACAAAACATTCTGAAATGCAGTGACAACTGCATCTGATTTCACATGATCAGCACAGCTGCAGCTATTGCTACATTTGCTCTGTGACAGTCAAATACCTTCTAAGGGAGGTGGTATACTCCCCCCAACCCCTGTAAAGTCCCTCTTTCCACCCACCCTCATGGAATTAATTTGCTACTTCCTAGATGATGGGTTTAAGGCCGGGCAGGGATCGGCTGATGGCCTGCAGGTCACTTGCTTGTCAGATAACAAGCCAGCAAGCATCTGATTTAGAGAAAATGTCTGAAGGAAAGGCTAAGGTTTGAACAGGTAATTCTGGGTTAGTGGAAAGGATCTGGTTTGTCTGTTTCTCTTATGTTGGACTGTGTGGACTTTAAGTATTTATATTATCACCAGGGATCCTGGTTTTCTCCGATATAAAAAATCTCCAATTTTTTAATTAAAAAAAGTAACCCCAAATCCATTTTTTCCATGGTTTAAAAGAAACCACTAATATATATTGTAGTTTCATTTTAATTGTGGAAAAATGTGGATCTGAGGTTATTTTTTTTAACTGAAAATTGGGGATTTTTTTATCAGAGAAAACCAGTTTCCCTGATTATCACAGAGCCTAGGAACCTTTGGCTTGGTCCAGGATTCCACTGTGCCACACATTATCTAAACAAAGAACAAAGTGACCATTTCCCCAAAAGTTTACAACCTACGTTATAAGTAATAAACCAACCTAGAATAAAGAGAATGAAATTCTACGGCTGTTGTAAACCTTTATCTGATGCACTGATTCACTAATTTGTCTACTGGGACTTTAAGACAAACCACCAAATACTGACAGACTTGTAATAGTATCATGAAAGCTAGAAACGGTGTGGTTGTACTCAGTTTTTTTAGCACTGAATATGTAAAAAAAAATCCTTCTCCATCATGATTTTGTTTTCCTTTCACACTCAGCAGTTGCTAGGCAACACATACAGATGCTGCTTGAGTGATCAACTGTCTAGTTCTGTCAGTCAACTAGCCGTAGTCTGATCCACAGCTAATTATCCAACCTAGTGCTGACCTCCTTCCACCCTTATCTGGCTGGTCTATTTAATTTGTAAGCTCTTGGAATCAGGAACTCCATAATAAAATGTATACATACAGTTCTCAGTACAAGCGAGCTCCAACCTTGGTGGGTACTGGTGGGATCTACACTAATACAAATAACGAAGAACATTTTCATAAAAATACAATAACTATCAACTGATGTGCCTGTGTGTGGCTACTTCAGAGAAACAGCACCAAAAAGTGCAAATGTTTCCTAATCATCACAACTGGATGCTGTTGACTCTGAAGCATAACAACAATATTTCAATGGACTTAGTTTTACCTAAATTACTGCTGGTTCTTCAGTGGAAACATTAAGCTATTTTCTTTATTAATCTTATTTGATTAACCACAAATACCTGAAAATCAAAAAGTAATCATCACAAAGAAATTACAGTATATTACTAAAGTCGACCATAAAGGAACAAAACAAGCCCTGCCAGAGTAAATATTAGAAGGGCAAGCACACAAAATGAATTCCAACTTCCAACTTTCTCTTCAAGGAGAAAGGGATTTGGTGCTAGGGGTC
>NW_005843407.1:158717-160524 GCF_000455745.1 Alligator sinensis | reverse complement strand
GCTCTTCCCCGTTAGCTGGAAGCCGCTCCTCTAACCGCCTGGTTCGTACTTCACATGCCCGTGATCCCCCGCTCGTCTGGGGCTTGTCCCGCTGCCCCGAGAGCGGTCCGAGCAGCCCTCACTGTCTTGCAGGTGGGACTGTATGTTTTCCAGCTTGGCACTTCATTGAGCTGCCTCTGACTGCCGGAGCTGACTTGTCGGTCAGCAGCTGGGAGACGAACGCCGTGCGTTCAAGCCCGGCCGTCCAGGTGTAAAACCTCTGCCCCTAATTGCTTACCTACATCCTCTGGGGCTTTTCCCTGTGCTGTAACATCTCGATACTCCTCCTCCCCGGTTTGTACCTTCTCAGGTGTCCCCTTTGCAACCATGTGCAGTCCTTAAAAGAGAGCTGCCCTCTTTCTTAGTTTGCCTTTTGTTTAAATCTTTTTAATCCATCCACCCCACTCTTCACAGAGGGTCCTCCAGGGCTTTGGGGTGTCAAATGTGCCCTGTTTCCATCCTGATCCCCCATCTCAGATAACTCTTGTTTGAGATGTTCCTCCATTCCCTCGTTATCAGGCAGGGTATTAGTGCTACCCATGCCAGATTGACTTGTGCCAGTGGGGCAAAACTCAAGCTGCCAACATCTCACCTACCAAACAAATAGTGCAAACACAAATTGCTGCCGAAGCAGCCTGCGCCCCAGTCGGGTGTCAGTTCAGTTACCCAGATTACAGGTCACCTTTTAAGCAGGCTACTGAGAGAAGAAGAAGAAACAGGTCTACAGCCCAATTACTACTTGCTTGCACCGTAAAACCTGAGAACACACATTTAGGCCGAAGTCTGTCTGTCTGCCCATACCACCACTGCATAGATTTGCACCTACCCCGGATCAGGCGCCTCGAGGGGTGAGAGGAGGGGGGCATGCAGATTGGCAGCAGGTCCTCTTGATTTTGCTGAGCTCTCCAAATACCCCTCCAGCGCATGCCCAATATTTATAGGTGGCTGGTTTTAATATTTTAATAAGTGGCCTCTGATTGGTTTGATTTAAATTTCTTTGTTTCACTGAAACTTTTGGAACTGGGCTGAACCAGATCTTTTGTGGGCTTGGCAAGTGTCAGCGATTTGGGATTTCTATCCTTGGGAGAGAGGGAGGGCTTCTTATCTCCAGTCCTTTCCAGGACTGCAATGCTGGTCCTGTTTCTTCTTTTTCTGAGTTTATGGTCTGCTCTGATTGCCTGACTTTGTTTTGACAACTTATCTAAGCATTATAACACAACTACATCTCAGGGGTTCCCAGCCCTGGGCAGGAGGCAGAGTGCAGGGCAGAGCTCCCCATGCCCCGCTCACCCCCGCTCGGCGGCTGGAGAGGTTCCCGGACATCCCGGCAAACGGGGCTCTGGCCCCTCTTCCCTGCAGGGGTGCAGAGTCAGAGCATCCTGCTGGGACGGGACTCGTGCTGGGGCCAGGACAGACTCCAAATCCGGCCTCTCTGCCCTGGTGTGACCCAGGGAGCCCGGCGCAGAGCCTGCAGGCACCTACCTGGGGTGCGGGGGGGCAGGCGCTGGGGCCAGGGCTGCTTCTGTGGGGACGAAGGACGGTTTCAGGCCCAGGGCCGGGGCCGGGGCCGGGCCAGTGCTGCGCGGTCGCAGGCAGGAGCGTCTGGACGCGGGCGGCGCGGGGCAGGGGTCCCGGGCACCCCCGGGCGCTGAGCCGCTCCTCTCCGGCTGGCTCCCCGTGCAGCGGGGCCGGCACAGTCACGCCGGCACTGGGGCCGTGGCCGGGGCTCAGCACCGACGACACTGACCTCCCCCGCTCCTGCAGCCGC
>NW_005843407.1:154574-158451 GCF_000455745.1 Alligator sinensis | reverse complement strand
TCTGCCGGCCCTCCCCTTGGCTCCTGTTGGTGCGGGCGCCCGCGAGGGCCCCGCTTGCAGCCGCCCGCCCCGTGGGGCTGGGTTGATTCAGCCTGTGGGGTGCAGAGCTGGGTCTCTCGGGTACCTCGCTCTTGCTTGCAGGCAGCAATGGGCAAGTGTCGCCCCTTGCTGTCTGGGGCGTCGTGTCGTTCTCCATGGCCAGGAGTGCAGGCAGCAGGGCAGGGGCACGGCGATGGTGTGGGACAGGGACCCTGCGGGGGCGGGGGCAGGGGCAGGGGCAGGGGCAGGGGCTGCTCCATGCCCAGGGCAGGTTGGGCCAAGTGCGCCTCTCGCTTCGCCATCCCTCTCAACCACCTTTGCTCAGGACAAAGCCTCTGCCATTTGCTCCAGACCACAGGCTTGGCCGACAGCCACCCGCGTGCACCTTCTCTACCTCTTTGGGTCACGAGTCTTTTTCTCTGTGGTCCCCATTTGCACCGTGTTGCTGCTGAGCCCAGAGACTCATTCCTAGTCCCCGGGGGCTCTGCTCCCCCCTCGCTCTGACCAGGCCTCTCCCTACCCGGGGGTGTCCCTGCCTCCAGGCTCTCATGAGCAGGGGCAGGGCTGGGCTCTTGGGGTCGTGCTGTGCACCCCCCAGGAGGGAGTATGGGGGACACAGCCCCCCCTTGATGCAGACTGACTGCTGTGGCCTGGGCTCCCCGCCATGCTGCCCTCCCCCTGGGATCCCTGTGCAGCCATGTCGGCGCACCCCTGCCCGCCGGGCAGAAGCAGGGACCTCCGTGAGCTCCGCGCTGCTGCTGGGTGTGCGGCCGTCGTGGGGCTCCCGGGGAAAGGGCAGCGGGGTGGGCAGCCCCCATCCGCCCCTGCCATGCTTGGCTCCGCTCTGGCTGTGCCACCAGCAGAGCAGGGGAAGGGTTGGGTCGGGGAAAAGGTGGCACGTGTCCCACCTTTACATTTGGAAAGGTGGTCACCTTAGTGCCATGCCCTGCTGATTTTGGGGACCTCTTGCATTTTGACTCATGTGTCCTGTCTCCAGCCACCCAGCGCTCAGTGCAGCAGCTACACCCAGGCGTTTGCAGACCCTTAGCTGGATGCAGCATAGCGCAAGACCCCAGCTCTCT
This sequence comes from Alligator sinensis, assembly GCF_000455745.1. Classification (NCBI taxonomy): domain Eukaryota; kingdom Metazoa; phylum Chordata; order Crocodylia; family Alligatoridae; genus Alligator; species Alligator sinensis. The sequence goes on along the minus strand of NW_005843407.1, from coordinate 157,330 downwards.
TTCCTGCCCAGCTCAGAGGGTCGGACTCGATGACCTACCGAGGTCCCATCTGACCCGAGCATCTGTGAATCTACAACTCCAACCTGGCGTGACAAACCCTGACGCCTCCCATGACTTCCACTTCATGATGCAACCAACTAAATTTAGCACCAAAAAGTTTTGGAGTCAGAGCCAAGCGCTGCTGACAAACAAGCCTTGAACAGTTCCCTCTGGACCTTGTTTGTGTGTACGAAGAGCAGACCGGGTAACGAGGCCCCAGTGTGTCCTGCTGTCATCGTTAGTGCCAGGCCCAGCGGGGCAGACAGAGCCATCCAGATTGGGACCCAAGCAGCGAAGCAGAGCAGCAAAGTGGTGTTTTCCAGCGTGGTGGTTTTGCTCCCGGAGTCCTATTAGACCAGCACTAATTGGCCCCTGCGCAGACTCAGCCTCTGCCAGACAGACGCTGGGGGCTACCTGAGCCCCTCCAGGTCGCAGGATGAGGCAGAAAGTGCTGGTCCGGGGATGGCTACACTGGCCCTGTCGGGGCAGCTTGTGTGTCAGCACCCAACACCTCACTAACACAACAGTGTCTTTCCCACCCCTGCAATGGGGATGGGGCGTCCTGTGTCACCAGGCCCCTTGCACCCCCCTCCCCCCCCGCATTCATTGCAGCGAATGTCTTGGTCACTAAAAACCCATGCAATGAGCGCAGCTGCTCTGCCCAGGGCAGGACCGTCCTGGAAGGGACTCCTGTGCCCAAGAGGGACAAGGTCAATAAGGACAATTGCGAAGTCCTGCCCTTAGGACGGAGCAATCCCCTGCACCGGTGCAGGCTGGGGGTGACGGGCTGGGCAGCAGCTCTGCAGAAAAGGACCTGGGGGGACAGGGGACAAGAAGCTGGACAGGAGCCGGCAGTGTGCCCTTGGTGCCAAGAAAGCTCCCGGCATCCTGGGCTACATTGGCAGGAGCGTTGCCAGCAGATCGAGGGCAGTGATTCTTCCCCTCTATTAAACACTGGGGAGGCCACATCTGGAGTCCTGTGTCCAGCTGTGCGCCCCACTACAGAAAGGATGTGGACACATTGGAGAGAGTGCAGCGGAGGGCAATGGAGATGTTTGGGGACCTGAGGAACAGGGCTGGTGGGGAGAGGCTGAGGGAATTGGGCTGACTGAGCCTTCAGAAGGTAAGACCGAGATGATGTCTGAGAGCCGCCTGAAGCTGCCTGTGGGGCGGTTACAAAGAGGATGGGGGAAGACCAGGAATTGGCAAAATACCACCCGTGGGCCGAATCCGGCCCTCCAAGGGATTTTATCTGTCCCCCGGCAGGTCCGGCGGGCCCTGATGGCCCAGGGACGGGGTGCAGCCTGGTGCTGACTCCTGTGGCCAGTCCCTCTGCCCCAGGGCGAGCACCGGTCTGCGGCAGGGCGGCAGCTGGATGGAGCTTCCTGGCGATCCCGGCAGATGCAGCTCCTTCCAGATTCAGCTGCCCAAACCCCGCCGCCCGTCGCCTTGCTCCCACCGCCGGGTGCCAGTCGGAGAGGGCAGGCTGGATTTCCACGCAGCCGGCCCAGGACCCGCACAGGCAGGGCACCCTTGTCCAGGCAGATGGGCTGGGGCCGCGGGCGGGCAGGGACTAGCTTCCAGGAATGGGGCCGTGCATCCTGCTCCCAGACACTGCTCTCCCCAGCCTGCAGCCCATCCCCAGCATCCCACCCCGGGGCCGAGATCGGCATGGGGCCGGGCCCACAGGGCAGGGCCGCCGAGGGATTTCTGGTGAGCTGTTGTGGGCAGCGTGGCTGGCGATGCTGGCATGGCACGGCACGGCCCAGCGTGGTGGAGGGTGCTGGCCTGGGCTGCAACAGCTCCCCACAACTCCCTAAGTCACTTCGGGTACAAATAATCACCCACCCATGAACTTGACTGGTCTCAGTGGGAGCAGATGACAGAAGGAGCAATGGGCTCAAGTTGCAGCAAGGGAGGTTTAGGTTGGATATTAGGAAAAACTCTTTCACTAAAACACTGGAACAGGTTACCCAGAGAGGTGGTGGAGTCTCCATCCTTGGAGATTTTGAAGATTTGGCTAGAAAAAGCCTTGGCTGGGTTGATCGCGTTGGGGCTGGTCCTGCTTGGAGCAGGGCATCAGGCTAGATGTCCTTTGCAAACCTAATGAGCGACGACTCTATGATTCTAGCCCATGCTCACCTAACACATGCCCGACAGAGATGGGTCACAGCATGGGGGGCACAGGCTGCATCCCACGGCCCGCAGTGCTGTTCGCCAGGGGCCGAGGCTGGGGCCAGACCCAGTACAGCACCTCCCTCCGCGGGGATTCATAGATTCATAGATGTTAGGGTCGGAAGGGACCTCAATAGATCATCGAGTCCGACCCCCAGGGTAGGGGAGAGCACCACCTCCCTTGGGAGCCCGTTCCAGACCCTGGCCACTCGAACTGTGAAGAAGTTCTTCCTAATGTCCAGTCTAAATCTGCTCTCTGCTAGCTTGTGGCCATTATTTCTTGTAACCCCCAGGGGTGCCTTGGTGAGCAAAACCTCACCCATTCCCTTCTGTGCCCCCGTGATGAACTTATAGGCAGCCACAAGGTTGCCTCTCAGTCTTTTTGTGCGGAGGCTGACAAGGTCAAGGTGCCCCAGCCTCTCCTCGTAGGGCTTGGCCTGCAAGCTGTTAACCATACGAGTGGCCTTTCTCTGGACCCTCTCCAGGTTATCCGCATCCCTCTTGAAGTGCGGCGCCCAGAAGTGCACGCAGTACTCCAACTG
>NW_005843407.1:154103-154542 GCF_000455745.1 Alligator sinensis | reverse complement strand
TTCGTCATGCATCTGCTGATGCACGCTAAAGTGCCATTGGCTTTTCTGATGGCTTCGTCACACTGCCGACTCATGTTCATCTTGGAGTCCACTAGGACTCCAAGATCCCTCTCCACTTCCGTGCCACCCAGCAGGTCATTCCCTAGGCTGTAGGTGTGCTGGACATTTTTCCTCCCTAGGTGCAGCACTTTGCATTTCTCCTTGTTGAACTGCATTCTGTTGTTTTCTGCCCACTTGTCCAACCTGTCAAGGTCTGCTTGCAGCTGTTCCCTGCCCTTCGGCATGTCCACTTCTCCCCATAGCTTTGTGTCATCTGCAAACTTGGACAGAGTACATTTCACTCCCTCGTCCAAGTCACTGATGAAGACATTAAAGAGTATCGGTCCAAGGACCGAACCCTGTGGGACCCCACTTCCCACACCCTTCCAGGTCGAAACCG
>NW_005843407.1:153305-153607 GCF_000455745.1 Alligator sinensis | reverse complement strand
TGCCGACTTAAAGGCATCCAGTTCTTCCAAGTGACTCTGCACCATCTCAGGGTCTACGCATGGAAGTCTGGCGCCTTGCTGCTGCCTCTCTACAACCCCAGTGAGAGACTTGTCGTGCCCTTTGCTTAGGCACACTGAGGCAAAGAACTCGTTGAGGAGTTCAGCCTTGTCCCCTCTGTCCGTCACCAATTGTTTCTGCCCATTTAGCAGGGGTCCTATTCCTCCCTGGGCCTTCCTTTTACTCCCTATATATCTGGATCATCAAGTCCGACCCCCTGCACAGGCAGGAAAGAGAGCTGGGT
>NW_005843407.1:152608-153291 GCF_000455745.1 Alligator sinensis | reverse complement strand
AACCTCCTCTTGAAGACCCCCAGGGTAGGGGAGAGCACCACCTCCCTTGGGAGCCCGTTCCAGACCCTGGCCACTCGAACTGTGAAGAAGTTCTTCCTAATGTCCAATCTAAATCTGCTCTCTGCTAGCTTGTGGCCATTATTTCTTGTAACCCCCGGGGGCGCCTGGGTGAATAAAACCTCACCAGTTCCCTTCCGTGCCCCCGTGATGATCTGTGAGGGATGGGGCGCTGCTCTCTCCAGCGTGCAGGGTCCAGCCCCAGGGCACAGGACAGCCAGGACCCGGGCAGCACGGGGGCATCATTCACCTGCCAACGCCTCGGGGCAACGCCAAGCCCTCGGGCCGTGTCTCTGCAGGGTGTGAGGGGGCAGCGGGGCCACAGCTCAGGCCTGGGGGTGGGGGACACCCAAGGACACTAGGAGGGTCCCTGCCATGCACGACCCTTCTGGGCCTGCCCAAGAGGGCACAGGACAGCCAGGACCCGGGCAGCACGGGGGCATCATTCACCTGCCAACGCCTCGGGGCAACGCCAAGCCCTCGGGCCGTGTCTCTGCAGGGTGTGAGGGGGCAGCGGGGCCACAGCTCAGGCCTGGGGGTGGGGGACACCCAAGGACACTAGGAGGGTCCCTGCCATGCACGACCCTTCTGGGCCTGCCCAAGGCACTCCACGCAGACGTGGCTGC
>NW_005843407.1:140580-152598 GCF_000455745.1 Alligator sinensis | reverse complement strand
GCCCTGGGGGATCGTGGTCTCCGTGGCCCTGTGCTCACGTGCTCCCATCCCCGGTGATCCTGCGTGACTACAAAGTCCCCGTATCAGTCCCGTGTGGCATTGAGACGTGTCTCTATTTGCTGGGTCAAACCTGGCGGTGTGCAGATGCACCCTGGCACGTGCACGGGCTCTTCTCTTGCGAGAGTCGGCGACAGGCGTGCGACCTCTGCGTTCCTGTCCTAATTCCAGCCCTCTCGCCCACCCCGCCTCACGTCTCCTCCCCACGCTCAGGAGGCAGATGGACGTGCTCCTGCATCGCCGTCACCCACTGCAGAGCCTCCCTCCTTCTGCCGGACGTCTTCTCACACAGGGCGACCGGAGCTGCACGCTTTAATCCAGGTGAGGAGCTCGCAGGGGACTGGGACGGGGTTAGGGTCAGGATTTCCCATCCTGCTGTTCAGCTTTGTCCCCGCTGCTCTGACTCCTGGTGCAAGAGGCCACCGAGTTTCATGGAGTCACGGACAGCGAGGGTTGAAGGGACGTCCGGAGGTCACATCCAGTGCAACCCCCTGCTCCAAGCAGGACCAGCCCCAACTGCATCATCTCGGCCAAGGCTTTGTCCACCCTGGTCTTCAACACCTCCAAGGATGGAGACTCCCCAGTGCTTTACTACCCTCCTAGTAAGAAAGCTTTTCCTAATCTCTGACATAAACTTGCCTTGCTGAGACTTGATGCAGTGAGGTCAAAGGCTCCAGTTTGCTTAACTATGATTTCTGAGGTCATAGCGGCTTCTGGCTCATTAAATGGTGTCAAGAGGAAGGTCAGGACGTGGGTTTCTGCCTTATGGCACTCTAGCATTATGCTGTGTTTCCATGTCCCTTTGCATTTTTGGCTGCCAGTGTTTTCCTGTAGGATTTCTCAGGCACTGCACATGCAGTCGGTGAAATGCAGTGGGAATGAAACCTGTGTCATGGGTAGCAGGGATCTGAGTATTCAGGGGTCTGGTCTGATCCAGGTGCGTTTGCAAACGAGCGCTTGGTCACTCTCACACTTGGGAGGGAAGAAGTCGTGTGGGCATGTTTTGCATCACTCAGATGTGTTGCTCGGGAAGAAATGCTCCTGTCCTGTGTCCTGGAGGTCTGCGTTCCCCAGCAGAGGTTTCTTTCAGAAAGGAGCCGTGGTGCTGCTGCAGCTGCCTGGCTCGAGAATTCAAACCTGAGCCTTCTGCGGGACCTCTGCTCCCACAGGGTGACCGGAGCTGGTCTTTGGCCATCCTAGTGTTTAGCTTTGTCCCATCTGCTCTGACCCCTGATGCTGCAGCCCCCATCACCTTCCCCATCCTGTATTGAGCCCTACTGAAGTTATATATCAGGAAAAACTTTCATAGATTGTAAGGCTGGAAAGGACTTTGTAGATCATCGGGTCCAGCCCCCTGCACCACATAGGAAAGGTAACTGGGGGTCCGCTGACCCCAGCAAGGTGACTGTCCAGTCTCTTGAAGATTTCCAGGGTCGGCGATTGCACCACCTCTGCAGGGAGCTTATCCCACAGCCTGGACACCCTCATTGTGTAGAAGTTTTTCCTAATGTTGAGACTGAATCAGTCTTCCAGGAGTTTGTGGCCATTACTCCTGGTTTCCCCCTCAGGTGCCCTGGTGAAGAGTTGCTCACCGAGCCCTTGATGCACTCCCCTAGTGTAGCGGTAAGCTGCCACCACGTCCCCTCTCAGCCTTTTCTCCAGGCTGAAGAGTCCCAGATCCCTCAGCCTTTCCTCGTATGGCCTGTTGTGTAAGACTGATCATGCGGGTGGCTCTTCTCTGGACTCTCTCAAGCTGGTCCGTGTCCTTGTTGAAGTGCAGTGCCCAGACCTGGACGCAGTCCTGCAGCTGCGGTCTCACCAGTGCTGAGTAGAGCAGATGAGTCACCTGGGTTTTGCTGGAGATGCATCGATTGATGCACGCCAGAGTATTGTTTGCCCTGCCGCCTACAGCGTCGGCTCACATTCAGACTGGTCTATTATTACCCCCAGGTCCCTTTCATTCGTGGTGCTGGTCAGTTTGGTGCTGCCGAGCCTGTAGGTATGTTGGGGGTTGCTCATGCTGAGGTGGAGCAACTTTCTCACTAGGAGGGTAGTAAATCACTGGAAAAGGCTCTCCAGAGAGGTGGTGGACTCTCCATCCTTGGAGACTTTGAAGATTTGGCTAGACAAAGCCTTGGCTGGGATGATCCAGTTGGGGATGGTCCTGCTTGGAGCAGGGGTTTGGACTAGATGCCCTCGCAAGGTCCTTCGCAAACCTAGTTTTCTATGATTCTAGCATGTGCACACCTAATGCATGCCTGCCAGAGATTGATCAAGTCAGGTTTTTCAATTTATTGGGGTTGGAAAATCATCCACCTGGGACAGTTCCTTCCTGTAGCTAATCGCTTACCCTGGCATGGCACCTCATTTTAATTTGAACCCATTTGACCTTTTCCTTCACCCTCTGGTTCCTGTGCTGTTTTCTGCACTGGGTCCAGTGGGACCTGGCTCCTTCTGCTCTGGGAAGGTGCCTCTGCCCTGACATCACTGCGTGTCTCACGTGCTGTGTGTTAGATGTCCAGGCTGACCACCACAACTGCCCTGAGAAGTAGGTCCCCCAACTGGACCTTGTAATAAGCAAACTGGAGAAATGGGGCTGGAGATAGTTGATGCCAAGCGGGTAGATATGATGTTGAATAAGGACAAGCAAAGGGTTACTACACACCTATCCTTGTGAGAATGGCAGGGGTCGCATGTGGGGTCTTGCAGGGAACAAACCCTATGTCTGACTTAGGATTCTGGATGACCCCAGAGGCCACACGAGCGAGCCAGGGGATGCAGCAGTGAAAAAGACCCAGCGGTTGAGAGTCGCATCAGCCAGAACAGAGGTGTGAGCCACTCTTCTCCATGCTGTTGAGCACTAGGACTGCTGCGTACATCTTGCTGAAGATGGGCATGGAGAAGGCAGAGATGGGCTAGACGTGGGTGCTAGCATTATACAAGGAGGGAGACAAGTCGGACGAAGGAAGGTTGATAGAAATAGGCAGGTTCAGCTCGGAGGCAAGGCTCTGGGAACCACACAGGCGAGAGCGGGATCTGCTCAGGCAGGTCCCAGGATCAAGTCACACAAAATGTGGCAGGTAGGGGCCAAAACCTCTGAGCTGCTAGCAAAAATGGAGGCCAGCAACACCTATGTGCAGATACTCGCCCCATTTGAAATAGCCCTGGGGGATGGAGGGAAGAGCCCTGGGGAGAACAGAGCAGCCGTGGGGTGGAGGCGTCTCCGGGGATGGGCTCTGTGTTGGGGCAGTAGGGGACACTCCTGTGAGCCACCCACCTCACTACGCCTGACCAAAAGCCACGCTTTGGGTGCCCCTCATGGGGTGCCTATGTCTGGCCGACCCCCTTCCTGGAGCACACCCACAAGCCTGGTGTAACCGTTGCCACCACCCAGGCCCTGGCCTTTGCTAGGGCTCTGTGCCACCTGGGGTACACAGACCCTGTTGACCTTGGGGTGCTTAGCCCACCATGGTATTTTGGGGTGCTTCTTTTAACCTGAGGCATTCACAGGTAGTCTTCTGTACAGGAGGAAAGTAAAAAGCCATGCACGCCTTAGCCAGCCGAGCAAAGGGGCTTTAAAGGCTAGCCTCACCCTCATAAGCATTAACAGCAAGGCGTGGTATAACAGATAGCTTTATTGATCAAAGAGGGAGAGTGAGGAAGGAATACAAATCAATGGACAATTGAAAGAAAACCTACTTGAGCAAAACAGAGTGGGCTTGTTGGCCCTTTTGATCCTAAATTACTAGCTAAATTTCAGGTAAGTTACTTACACGTTCAACCAGAGACTGAAGGAGTGCTGGAGGCCTTTTGCTTGTTTCAGCATACCAAAAATGTCTCTCCTCTCCAAGATGGGGTGACCCTTTTTATCACTTTTTGTGACCTCATCACTAAGTCCCAACTAGAAGATAGAGAAGGTGGCCAACAAGGAGGCTGGCTGAAAAGACCCACCTGGAGCTACCTGGAAAGCAGTTGTCTCAGGCTCCAGGACATCCAGGGCTAGGGCTGCTCCTCCCCTGGCCCTGAACAACAGGTACGCTCCCCTCACCATGCATAAGGACACTACAATGGAGGAGGAGTGTAGACAGAGAGCTGCCACCCTCAAGAGATGCAAGGTGGTGGTGGTGGGGGACTCCTTCTTGCGGGGCACTGAGGGACCCCGTAGCCCATGAGGTCTGCTGCCTCCCTGGGGTCCACATCTGGGATGTTGTGGAGAGGATCTCTAGGCTTGTCTGGCCCTCCGACCACTACCCCACGCTCCTCATCCATGTGGGCATGAATGACATGGCCAGGAGTAATCTGGACCGGGTCATGAGTGACTGTAGAGCTCTGGGGGCTGGGTTCAAGGGGTCGGGGGTGAAGGTAGTCTTTTCCTCTGTGCTCCCAGTTGCGGGCCATGGGACTAGGAGGGGAAGATGCATTGAAGAAGTGAACCATCGACTCTGGCGGTGGTGCTACCGAGAGGGCTTCAGTTTCTTCGACCACAATGCACACTTCAGGGAGAGAGGACCCCTGGGAAGGGATGGCATCCACCTCACATGGAGGGTAAGTCCCTGTTCTCAGCCAGGATGCCTGATCTTCTAGATAGGGCTTTAAACTAAGATCGCAGGGGGACGGGGAAACACTGACTGGAGCGTGCCTGGGGATTGGCATACAAGAAAGCTCTGAAGCTGGGACGCTTGGAGAGCCACTCTTGCAAGAGCTGAGGGAATGGCTCCCCTTCAGCATGACAGGAAATTGAGGACTCAGGTGCCTGTACAGTAATGCCAGAAGTGTGGGGAACAAGCAGGAGGAGCTAGCCCTCCTACTCTCCAGTGGATATTATGATCTAGTAGGGATTACGGAGACCGGGTGGGACTCCTCACATGGTTGGAACGGAGCCATGGAGGGCTACGCCCTGCACAGAAGGGACCGAGTAAGGAAGAGGTGTAGCTCTCTATGTGAGGGAGCAGCACACCTCCCTTGGAGGCCAACATCGGCTCCAAAGATGAGTGACTTGAAACCCTCTGGGTCAAACTATGGGGGTGCGGCGAGAGAGACCTAACTGTAGGTGTGTACTACAGACCACCAAAACGGAGGGTGGAGCTTGATCTGGAGATCTCTCGAGAACTGGCAGAGCCGTGTGCACCCAGGACGTGGTCATCATAGGTGACTTCAATTATCCAGACATCTCTCGGGAGGAACACTTGGCCATGTCGGGTCGGTCACGTTGCTTCTTCACCTGTATTGAAGAGTCTACCTGACTCAGAACGTGTGCAGGCCAACCAGAGGTAACCCTCTCCTAGAGGGCTGAAGTTCATCACGGGGGCACAGAAGGGAATTGGTGAGGATTTACTCACCAAGGCGCCCCCGGGGGTTCCAAGAAATAATGGCCACAAGCTAGCAGAGAGCAGATTTAGACTGGACATTAGGAAGAACTTCTTCACAGTTCGAGTGGCCAAGGTCTGGAACGGGCTCCCAAGGGAGGGGGTGCTCTCCCCTACCCGGGGGGTCTTCAAGAGGAGGTTGGATATGCATCTAGCTGGGGTCATCTAGACCCAGCCCTCTTTCCTGCCTATGCAGGGGGTCGGACTCGATGATCTCTTGAGGTCCCTTCCAACCCTAACATCTATGAATCTAGACTTGGTCTTTGCCAAAAGAGACGATTTGGTGAGCAACTTGAATATAGAGGGTAATCTGGGCAAGAGCGACCACGAAACCATCACATTCACTGTCCATCACAAGGCAGGCAAACCAACTAGCAGGATTGAAGTTTTGGACTTCAAAAAAGTGAATTTCAACAGGTTCAGGGCAATAGTAGGGGAAGCGCTGTGGAAGCAGGGACCGAAGGTGAAAGGAGTGCCTGAAGAGTGGTTGTTCCTTAAGGATACAACCCTTGAAGCACCAAAGAAGACCACTCACATGCGGAGGAAAGGTAGCAGAAGGGCTTGTAAGCCCTCTTTGCTTAATAGGAAAATCACAGTCCTTTTGAAAAAAAGAAGAAAGAGGAGTACGGACAATGGGAGCTTGGGACAGTCCCCAAGGAGGGCTATACAACAATTGTAGGGAGCAGATTAGAAAGGCTAATGTGGTGACTGAATTTAAACTAGCACCAGAAATCAAGGACAAGAAGAAGTCTTTCTTTAGGTATGTAGGGAAGAAGAGGAAAACAAATGAGAGTGTGGGGCCACTGCTCAGCAACTCAGGAGAGTTGGTTACTGACACTCGGGAGAAAGCTGAACCCCTGAATGACTACTTTGCTTCGGTCTTTCACCAGACTAAGGGGAAATTCATGCTAGATAGGGTACAGAACAGGCATGGTGGGAATGACTGCCTTCCTACTGTTGACATTGAGCTGGTGCACGATCAGTTAGAAAAGCTAGACGTTTATAAGTCAGCAGGACTGGATGAACGTTAACTGAGAGGGCTGAAGGAGCTGGATGAAGTCATTGCGGGGCCTCTGGCAAAACTCTTCCAAAACTTGTGGAGCTTGGGGAGGTCCCTGGAGACTAGAAGAGGGCTGAACTGCTTGACAGTCAGGTGGGTAGGAAACTGGCTACGGGGCAGGACCCACAGAGATCTAATGAACGGATCTGTGTCGTCCTGGCGGGAAATGGCCAGTGGTGTCCCTCAGGGGTTGGTGCTTGGTCCAGTGCTTTTCAACATCTTTAACAATGATGAGACCGCAGCTGGAGGACTGTGTCCAGTTCTGGGCGCCGCACTTCAGCAAGGACGTGGAAAAGCTTGAGAGAGTCCAGAGAAGAGCCACCCGTATGATCAGAGACTAGCAAAGCAAGCCATCCAAGGAAAGGCAGAGGGACTTGGGTCTCTTTAGCCTAAAAAGGAGAAGGCTGAGAGGGGACCTGGTAGCATCTTACCGCAACATCAGGGGAGTACATCAAGGGCTTGGTGAGCAACTGTTCACCAGGGCACCCGAAGGGAAAACCAGGAGTAATGGCCACAAACTCCTGGAAGACGGTTTCAGGCTTAACACTAGGAAAAAAATTCTTCAAAATCAGGGTGTCCAGACTGTGAAATAAACTCCCCTCAGAGGTGGTGCAGTCACCTACCCTGGAAACCTTCAAGACGAGACTGGAGGGTCACCTCGCTGGGGTCACCTGAGCCCATGTCCTTCCTGCCTAAGTGCCGGGGGCTGGATCCTGGGCTGGCTCCCAGGGACTTTTGGTGCAACTCCAGGTGCTGGGTTGACCCGAGACCCACAGCAGTCCTGGCCCACAGACATAGGGGACTGCCTGCTCCCCTCCGCCCCATCCCTGTCCTCCAGGTCAGCCGAGAGCAAACTCTGGCAGCACCACGAGCACGACAAGGCTGAGTCCCCGAATTGCACGGGACGTCATTCAGGGCAGCCACACCTCAGCTCTGCGACTTCTTCTCTGGAGGCTGCCAGAGCTGGAGCCTGGGCATGGGCCAGCAGCAATGTGCTCCGGCCTGTGTGGGCAGCAGGTAGCAAACACAGCAGTGCCCAGATGTTGCTGAGGGCATCTCCGTCCTCTTTGATCTCCTGCTTCCCTTTCAAGCCCTTCTGGTCACTGGCTGCTCTCCTGTTTTGCAAGTATCCCATTGTCTCTCATGTAGCTCCATTCTCTCACACTTCCTGGAGCCTTGGTTGTGGAGGGCATGTAGAGCAAATGAATAAATAAGTGCCCTGCCCATCGGCGTGACACGACCCAGCCGCGCTGGGGAAGGGGCTGGTCTTGCTCCGGATCCCTGTCCCCACGCTCTGCCTCCGCTCACGGCTGCTCTCTCTCCCCGCAGGTAGCTGCCACCGGCCCCATGGACGGGGCGAACCAGACGCAGGTGACAGAGTTCGTCTTCCTGGGCTTCTCCCGCGTCCTGCAGGGCCAGGCCTTCCTCTTCCTGGCCTTCCTCGCCATCTACCTCATCACCCTGCTGGGGAACTGCCTGATCCTCACCCTCATCGTGCTGGATCCCCAGCTGCACAGCCCCATGTACTTCTTCCTCGGCCACCTCTCCTTCCTGGACATGTGCTACTCCTCTGTCACGCTGCCCAAGATCCTCGTCAACTTTGTACGCCAGCAAGAGACCATCTCCTACCGGGAGTGCATGGCACAGATGTTCTTCCTCATGATCTGCGCGGGGACAGAGTGTGCACTGCTGACCGTCATGGCCTTTGACCGGTACGTGGCCATCTGCAAACCCCTGCACTACACTCGCATAATGAGTAAGAAGGTGCGTGTCCCACTGGCCACGGCCTGCTGGCTCTGGGGCATCCTGGACTCGGCCATCCACACCTTCCTGGCCACCGACGTCTCCTTCTGTGGAGCCAACCAGATCCACCACATCTTCTGCGACGTCCCTCCCCTGCTGAAGATCGCCTGCAGCGACACCTACGTCAATGAGATCATGCTGCATTTGGCTAGTATCTTTGTGGGCTTAATCCCGTTTCTGCTCGTCCTCATTTCCTACGTCTACATCCTGCTGGCCATCCTCCGCATCCACTCCAACACGGGCAGACGCAAAGCCTTCTCCACCTGCACCTCCCACCTGGTCGTGGTCATCATCTACTTTGGGATGGCCATCCTGAACTACAACCGGCCCAGTGCTGGCTACTCCCTGGAGGTGGACACGCTGATCTCCACTCTCTACTCCATCGTCACCCCCATGCTCAACCCCCTCATCTACAGCCTCCGCAACCAGGACGTGAGGGGCGCCCTGAGGAGGGCTCTGGGGCACCAGAAGAAAGACTGTGTTTCTCCACAGAGCTTGTGAGTCCCTGGGCTGACCCAACAGCCATGAGCAGCCTCTTGCTCCACCTGGACATTAATGACTCATCCTCAAGCTTGTAAAAGACATTTTCCATTGTAGTCACCTGTTTAAGAAAACCCTTTTCTTTAGAATAAAATGACTTTGTCCTCAAATGTGAGCACCCAGGGGAAGGGACTCTTATGTATCACCTAGCATCATAGATAATAAGGCTGGAAGGGATCTGATAAGGTCACATCTAGTCCAACCCTGCTCCAAGGAGGACCAGCCCCAACTCCATCATCCCAGCCAAGGCTTTGTTTAGCCGGGTCTTCAAAACCTCAAAGGATGGAGAGTCCACCACCTCTCTGAGAGGCCTGTTCCAGTATTTTATTACTATCTTAGGGAGAGAGTTTTTCCTAATATCCAACCTCAACTTCCCTTGCTGAAACTTGAGCCCATTGCTCCTTGTCCTGTCGTCTGCCACCACTGAGAACAGTCCAGCTCCAGCCTCTTTGCAGCCCCACTTCAGATAGTTGAAGGCTGCTATTAAATCTCCTCTCAGTTTCCTCTTCTCTAGACAAGTAAGTCCAGTTCTCTCAGCCTCTCTTCATACACCATGTCCCCCAGCCCCACAACCATTTTTGTTTTCCTCTGCTGCACTCTCTGCAATGTGTCCACATCCTTTCTGTAGTGGGGAGCCCACAGCTGGACACAGGACTCCAGATGTGGCCTCCCCAGTGCTGAATAGAGGGGAAGAATCACTGCCCTCGATCTGCTGGCAGTGCTCCTACCAATGCAGCCCAGGATGCTGTTAGCTTTCACGGCACCAAGGGCACACTGCTGGCTCCTGGTCAGCTTCTCATCTCCTGTCCCCCCAGGCCCTTTTCTGCAGAGCTGCTGCCCAGCCCGTCACCCCCAGCCTGCACCGGTGCAGGGGATTGTTCCCTCCTAAGGGCAGGACTTTGCACTTGTCCTTGTTGAACCTCGTGATTTTTCTTTTACCCCAATCCTCCAATTTGTCCAGGTTGCTCTGAATCCTAGCCCTACCCTTCAGTGTATCTATTGCTTCCCCTCAGCTTGGTGTCATCTGCAAACTTGCTGAGGGTGCGCTGCATCCCTTCTTCCAGGTTGTTGATGAAGACATTGAACAAAACCAGCCCCAGAACCAACCCCTGGGACACTCCACTTGATACTGGCTACCAAGTAGACATCAAGCCATTGATCAATACCCTCTGATCCCGATGCTTCAGCCAGTTTTCTATCCACCTTACAGCCCATTCATCCAACCCGCACTTCCTTTGCTTGCCTGCGACAATGTTGAGAGACCATATCAAGAGCCTTGCTAAAGTCCAGATACACCACATCCATGGGTCTTCCCGCATCTACAGAGCCAGTCACCTCCTCATAGAAAGCAATCAGGTTGCTCAGGCATGACTTGCCCTTGGTGAATCCATGCTGACTGCTCCTAATCACCTTCTTCAGAGGACCCTGGACTTCAGAAAAGCAGATTTCGACTTGCTCAGGGAACTCACAGGCAGGAGCCCCTGGAAAGCCAGTCTGAGGGGGAGAGGAGTCCAGGAGAGCTGGCTGTACTTCAAAGAAGCCTTCCTGCGAGTGCAGGAACAAACCTTCCCGATGCACAGGAAGACTAGCAAGTATGGCAGAAGACCAGCTTGGCTTAGCAGAGAACTCTTCAGTAAACTAAGTCATCAAAGGAAGCTTATAAGAAGTGGAAACTTGAACAAATACTAGGAAAGATTATAAGAGCATTGCTTGGACATGCAGGGATAAACTCAGAAGGGCCAAAGTGCAATTGGAGTTGCAGTTAGCAAGGGACGTGAAGGATAAGAAGGGTTTCTACAGGTATGTTGGTTGCAAGAAGAGGATCAGGGAAACTGTGGGTCCCTTACTGAATGGGGGAGACAACCTAGTGACAGAGGATGCAGAAAAGGCCTTTTTTGCTTCCATCTTCACAGGCAAGGGCAGCTCCCAGACTACTGCACCAGGCAGCACAGTTTGGGGAAGAGGTGAGCAGCCCTCAGTGCTGAAAGTTCAGGTTAGGGACTACTTAGGAAAGCTGGACGTGTACAAGTCCATGGGGCAGGATGGGATGCACTTGAGCGTGCTGAGGGAGTTGGCTGATGCGATTGCAGAGCCACGGGCCATCTTTGAAAACTTGTGGTGATCAGAAGAGGTCCTGGGCGATTGAAAAAGGGCCAACATAGTGCCCGTATTTAGGAAAAGGAGGAAGGAGGATCCAGGGAACTACGGACCCATCAACCTCACCTCAGTCCCTGGAAAGATCACAAAGCAGGTCCTCAAGGAACCCATTTCTAAGCACTCGGAGGAGAAGAAGGTGACTAGGAACAGTCCCTTCCTCAGCACAGTGTGGCCCCGATCCCTGGCCGGGGTGGGGTGGGGGTGTGGGGGCACGGGCACCTCTGTGGTAATGACCAAACCCCGTCACTCTCCTGCTGGCCTCCACATCCTGCTGTTTGCTCTCAGGCAGCATCAGCGAGGGGCACTGCACATCCCAGGCCAAAGCCAGTCTGCGACTCCTCCTGGAATGATGTCCTCTCAGGAGACGTTACATCCCTGAAGCCTGCTCCATGGCGAACCCCAGCTGTCCCCCGGGTGTCAAAATCCACCGTGCACATTGCTGACTGCTCCGAGAGCAGCAGACGTGCATCGCACCAGAAGTTGAGGTCCAGACCCTGGGCTACAGCCCCACTCGTTTCTCAGCTCTTCCCCGGGTGCACAGGAGGGGAAGTCGGGGGGTGGGAGGCTGGATCCCTATCCGACAATAGAGGATGAACGAGGAGGCGCTGGGCATAAGGAATCCATGGGCCATGTCAAGAGCCCAGGTAGACCCGGCCCCTTTCTTCCTAGATCGCGACTATGATCTTGCCCAAGGGCCCTTGCAGATGTGTCCCTCACCCGATCCAGCCCGGCGTCCTACCCACATCCATGACACTCTGCGCTGCAACGGTCTGTGCTGGGGACAGCAAACACACCTCCACGCACCCCAGCTGGAGAGCCAGCACCCTCCTTACTCTCCTCACCCTGGCCTCCGGAAACCTAACCCAGCTCTTCTCATGTTTTTGCCAGTCGTAGCCATTGCCAAGGGACTTGGCCCAGCTGCAGAAGAGCAGCTAAAGCAGAAGGCGCAAAAACCTGGTTCTGAGCAACTGCAGAGGGGACTTTTGCAGACGTGACAACCTGCTTTGCCAGGAACGTAAAAAAAGCGATCGAACC
>NW_005843407.1:133872-140570 GCF_000455745.1 Alligator sinensis | reverse complement strand
AAATCCAATTAAACAGAGCACGAGGCCTGAATGGAGGCATCCTAAAAGAAGACTTTAAATTCGATCATCCACATAGGGTATAGCATGACCGTATCCCAAAAGATTAGCAGTACTGACTGACATAACTATAGGCTCTTTTGCTTTGTTGTTAAGTTTCTTAGCTAAGGAGTGAAAACAAAGTGGCCTCGTCTGGGAAGATGGCAAAGGAAGGGGTGAGCAACCCTCCTTCTACTTTCCCAAGGATGTAAGCACCGGTGAATTGCCACCGCCAAGCTCACAAGAGGCCTGCTTCGCTCCAGCCCCAAACGTTTCAGTGACAGAAAGAAATTGGACTAAAACCAAACAGAGAAGAAACAATTATTGGAATACGAGACCCAGCCTCATATTGACTGTACGCAAGGCTGGGCTGCACACCTGCGTCATGCCTCTTCTATCGGTCTCCGACCTGCCAGTTCACCCATCCCCCAAGTACCCAGGTCCAAACGAGGCGTGGAGCTCTGCCGCCTTCTCCTGCCTCTGAGCACAGCCCACCCTCATTGCCACCTGCTCCTCCCAAGTGCATGGATGGGGGTTTCCTGCGCTTCCAGCTGCTGCTATTCCCAGCGCACGCCAGGCAACGCTAGTCCCAGACCAGGGGTAAGCAATTGTTTTGGGACACTTGGGGAGTTTTAGCGAGCTGCCGAGCCGGGTCAGCACTCCCCCGCAATAGCTCACCAAAACTCCCTAATTGCCCCCCATGTGCAGCCGGGTGGCTGGGATGGGGCTGCATCCAGGTGGAGAGCAGTATGCGGGTGGGGATCTTGAGGTGGTGAAAGCAGGCAGCTGGCCCCGGCCAACAGCCATGAACCGCTCTGTGCATCCCTGCGACAGGAGCCGGCTCTGTGGGCAGGGGCGTGCAAGGAGCAGGTCATGGCTCTGCCCCAGCCCTGTGCTGTCACCACCCCATGGGCCCGATCCCCAGTCCTGCCGCTCGCCCGCCCTCAGCCTTGTCCCGTCTGTCCTGGTGCCCATGAAGGTCCCAGCTGGTCTCAGTGGAGATCCTGCCTACTCGCGCCGTGCGGTGCCTCTGGCTGTAGGTTTGGGCGTGCACTGCCGGAGCTGCCAGGAAATCATCTGGCCTCTGCAGCACCCCAGCTCCGCTGCACCCCCGAGGGTGGCAGAAACAGCCATGCATGCCACGGTTTGGGCTGCCCCTCGCACCTGGGCCAAGTGGGGCCAAGGGACGTGCTGCAGACCAGACAAGATGCCTTGGCTGTATTTTACTCACCCCTGTCCTAGATCATCCCTGCCCAGTGGCTGGCCACCCTTTCCTTGAACACCACCAGAGACGAAGAGCGACCCTTCCCGGGGCACCTCTGCCCCTGCCTCCTTGCTCCGGCAGTGAGGAGCTTTTCCTGACCCCCTGCTTGACTGCACCGTCCAGCCACTGGTCTGCACCCTCCTCTCCACAGCAATGCAGGAAAGGCATTTCCCCCTTTTTTATGGCATTTGAAGACTGCTGTCATGTCCCCCCTTCCAGCCTTTTTCTGCAAGCTGAACACACCCAGCTCCCTCAGGCTCCCCTTGTACAGCTTGGTTTCCAAGCCCTTGATCATCTTTGTCATCCATTTCTGGACCAATTTAAACACCAGAGCCCACCGTCATCTCCCAGGGCTGTCACCTGCAACTCCTGTCGATGCACGACCCACCTCCGTGTGTCACCAGCAGTGACATTTCTGCAAACCCCTCACACAGATCCTGCTCCTCATAAAGGGCCACGACCAGGTCCTGGAAACCACAATAGGAAAGCAGAAAGGAAGCAACAATGCACCCGTGGTGAGAAGGAGCTAACAGCATCGGTAGGAACGCTGCCAGCAGCTCAAGGGCAGCGATTCTTCCCCCTCTATTCAGCACTGGGGAGGCCACATCTGGAGTCCTGTGTCCAGTTGTGGGCCCTGCACTGCAGAAAGGATGTGAACAAGTTGGAGAGTCAGTGGACGGTAACAAAAATGGCTCGAGGACTGGCACACGACTTGTGAGGAGAGAATGAGGGAACTGGGTTTATTTAGTCTGCAGAAGAGAAGACTGAGGGGGGATTGAATAGCAGCTGTCACGGTGCTGAAGGGTTTGCTCAGAGCCTGCAAGCCCAATCAGGGCGTTTGCACTGTTGGGACGGAGATTTGCAGCAGGCTGTTGTACACAGACGCAACAGCCGAGATAACCAGCTTGGAGATGAAGGTTGCAGCGTGCGTGCACGTGCTTGCTTGGGCAGCTGTGTGGGAAGCCGGGGAAAAAGGAGCGAGCGGCTGCTGAGAGGGCTGAAGGAGAGTAGCTGCAGTCTGCAGCGAGAAGTTTTGCTTACCGGATTGGTTGTGGATTACTTTGCATTTGGCAGAACGATTCTGTGCAGTTTTAGCTGATTAGGTGTATATATATTTACCTGTTATAAGTTGCCTGAGTGTTAAAGCTGTTAACATAATTAGTTCCCCCCCCATATAATAAGTACTTTCTTTTATTTGTTAGTGTAGATTATTATCGAGCTTATTGAAAAATATTGTGTTGGTTATTTATGGGACGGTGAACCTGTTCATTTCTCAGTTACTGTTGTAAATAATAAACGGTTGCAAATAGTCATTTAGTGTGTGGGGAGAACCACGGGACAGCGCTCCACCGAGGGGTGGCTCCCAGCCTGTAAATGGAGAGGAGTTGACCAATGCTGACTGGCACCCCAGGATCCCGAAAATGTGGACGTGGCTGCAGGTAGCACCACCGCCAGGGTTACACCGCCTTCAAATCCTTGCAGGGGGCTGCAAAGAGGATGGAGCTGGGCTGTTCTCAGTGGGGGCAGATGGCAGGACAAGGAGCAGTGGGCTCAAGCTGCAGCAAGGCAAGTTGAGGTTGCATATTAGGAAAAAATTTCTCACGAGGAGGGTGGTGAAGCACTGGAACAGGCTCCCCAGAGAGGTGGGGGAGTCTCCATCCTTGGGGGTTTTGAAGGCCCGACTAGACAAAGTCTTGTCTGGGATGATGCAGTTGGGGCTGGTCCTGCTTGGAGCAGAGGTTCGGCTAGATGCGACCCCCTGAGCTCCCTCCAGCCCTCATTGCCCGATTCTAGAAGCAGGCAAGACCCGCACCCCCCGAATCCCAGGCTTGCATTACAGCCTTCGAGTCCCAGCGCGCTCGGTTGTGAGCTGCCACGCTGGGTTTTACAGGACGGTTGGCGCGCAGGATCCAGCCAAGGGGCCGCCCAACAGAGGCGAGGAGCCCGCGTCCTTGGCAGGATTGTCCTTTATTGCTGGTGCCCGCAGCGGCAGTGCCAACAGACGGGGTCAGACATTACGGCCTAGATCATCGTCAGCACAAGCTCAGGAAGCCTCGCGGAGGCAAGGGCAGGAGAAGGTGCCAGTGCCCAGGTGGGGGCAGACCACGTCCCACCCCGAGCCCTGTGGAGACGCTGGCACCGGGGCCCTTGCTGCGGATGGGGACTGGCTGCAGAAATACCGGTCCTCCAGGAACCCGCCTTATCCCCGGCGTGGCGCAGAGGGGCTACGAGACACAACAGACGCTGGTGATTACGAGCAAGGGGCTGATTTCGCATGGCAGTCTGGGGGAAGGTCCCGTACCCCATGGCAGCCACACGCCTGCCCCAGCCTGGCT
Source organism: Alligator sinensis (assembly GCF_000455745.1). Classification (NCBI taxonomy): domain Eukaryota; kingdom Metazoa; phylum Chordata; order Crocodylia; family Alligatoridae; genus Alligator; species Alligator sinensis. The sequence goes on along the minus strand of NW_005843407.1, from coordinate 136,934 downwards.
GGGAACCACTGCCCCCAGAAGGAAAAGCCATAGGGTTTATTGCACACACCCTGGGGCCAGGTTGGAGCTAGCCTCCTCGAGAGGGGACAGACCGTGCCTGCCTCTCCCACTCCCCCGGGCTCTCCAGCATGGCACGGCGCGGGGCAAAGACCCTGCAATTCTCCCTCCCCATGCACAGGCTAGCCTGGGAGTCCAGCAGCTCTTCCTCGCTGCTCTCCTCCCAGATGCGCTGGGCCAAGCCCCGGGAAGCTGGGATGGTGCTGGGGGTCCTGGTTGCAGACGCAGGCTGAAGCAAAGGGAGGCAGCGAGGCAGGGCGGGGGCTCCGGCAGGAGCAGACCTCACTCGAGCAGCTTCACGTAGTTGGCTGGGAAGAGGCCGACTTTGCCGCGGCTCTGGCCCCGCCACCAGCCCTCGTCCACCATCTCGATGTGCGTGATGGTGTCGTTGGGATCGAAGGAGATCTCGTCGTCCCCCTCTGCGAACACCAAGCAGGCCGTGAGTCCCCGGGAGGGCAGGTGGCAATGCACCCCGCAGTGCACGCCTGCCCAGCGCTCTCGTCCCAGCCGGACTGCAACGCTGGGGGCGAGAGGCAGGGTCCAGGACCCCTCCCCGTGTCCCACCCAGCACCAGCTCCAGGTTTGGACAGTCTGAACTGGACCCTGAATCCACCTGCTCTCAGGCCGGGTCTCCGGCCGTCAGGCACCAGCGGAGGAAGGAAGCAGCCTATGACCGGCAGCGAGGGGCGACCTGCCCCTACGTCGGGGCTCCAACAGGAGCAATGGGCTTAATCCCGGATGCCTGGACCCTAGGAGCTTCACCGTCCTTCCCTGCCCGCTGCCCCAGCTGATCTGGGGCCGCTCAGCGCCCCGGCACAGACCCACCTCCTTGGTAGTCGTACAGGGCTATGGCGCAGATCCCGGCGATGTCCACTTCGTACACGTTCTCAGACTCTCCTGCAGGAAAGCACAGGCCAGGTCAAGCCTGGGCTGCTGGTGTGACCACCCCGCTCCACAAACCAGCTCCCCGGTCCCCAGACTTTGCTTGACTTCGCTGCAATCTCCAAGCTCCCCGGTGTTAACGACCCTCTGCTCTCGCATGGTCTGGATGTTGCGTTAACCAAGCTTGTCTTTCGCCCACAGTTTAGTATTAGTTGCTCCCTTGACGTCGCAGCCCTGAAGACTGCTCTTAACTCTAGCTACAAGCATCAGCTCAGGCGTGGGAACGTGAGCTGGGGTGAACATGCATTGTGGTGGGGGGGCGGGGGGCATCCCTTTGGTTGCATTTATGAAAGCAATTTACGTTTCATTTGAGTAACACAAGGACTCAATAAGCAACGTCTCTGGGCTACTTTTGGCCTGGCCGGTTGTGCATTTAGGCAGAGTCTGCTCCAGCAAACGAAGGCACGTTCCCATGATGTTACATTTCTTTTTCTTTTGATCTTACACTCCATGCTACGCCCCTCACCTTCCGGCCTATTAGTAATACTTCTAGTTTCTTTCTAAGGGGCAAAAAATGCCTTGTGCTCTACGTATGACACCCCTCTTTGTCTGCACCCCACTTTCCAACATCCTCAATCTACCCATGGAGGCTGCTCCCTTAGCAGAGCAATGATGTCCAGACCCTGCTCCTCCGCTGCACCCTAACCCTAACCCTAACCCAGGCCCAGCCAGAGCCGAGCCAGGGCCAGGAACGGATGCGCCCCCAGCTTTGCCCACGGCAGCCCCTATGTGAGCTGCGACCCCCCTCTGATGGGGCAGAGGCAGGAGTTAGTGCTGCGGGGTCGTGGCACCTGCCTGGATGCAGGGCAAGGCCGAGCATGGCTGCGCCCATGGCTTGGGGCAGGGACACACTTGCTCCCACCCTGCCGTGCACCCATTGCTGCAGCTCTGGCCAGTGGGGGGGCTCCCTGCAGCGATACGCAGCCCCTGGGATGCCACGGTTTGGACACCGCACACGCCTGGACATGCAACCCACCGGGGCAGGGCGCGCTCTGGCCACCACACAGCTCCGGTTCAGAAAGGATCTCCTCGTAGTCCTCGCCGTCATCATCACCCGCGGGCTCCGGCAGCTCCTCGTAGTCGGCGACGCCACCGTCGTCATAGTCGGAGGGCTCGGGCAATTCCTCATAGTCTGCGTCCAGCTCGATGCTCTCGCCGTAGATGGGTAGCTCCGGCTTGGGCACCTCCTGCGGCCCCCCAGGCTCCTCGCCCAGGTCGGCGGGGCGCGGGGGCAGCGCGGGGGGCTCCTCCTCGTCCTGCGGCTCTGCCTCAGCCTGGGGAAGGACCCGGAGGTCACCACTCCCGCAGCCCCACGTCTCATCGGGGCAATGCTCAGCCCCAGCCAGAGCTCAGGGCTACTGGAGGTCCAGCGCACACCCACCCTCGCAAGCGTGAGAATACATTCGCCCTGCCATTGCCCGAGCTGGCAGCTAATTACAATTACGTTCTGCTTTGCAACAACTAGAGGAGCAGACACGAGCCCCGTCCGCCAAAGCAAGCGGGGGGACAGGAGCTTCCCTTCCAAGATGAGCGAGCATGGGGCACTCTCCCACCTGGCCGGAGGCCACATGTCCCCACGCCGGGCGGCCGCCCCCGCCAGCCCTGTCCTGCCTCCCTTCCCGCAGTCCCACGTCTCTCCGGCTTGGGGAAGTGGCGGTGCTATCCCGTCCCCCATGCTGCTCTCCCCCTGGCCACGGCCGTCTGTGGGCTGTGGCATCTCCCGGGGCCAGGACATGTACCTGCTGTGGCACGGGCATGGGCACGGGCACGGGCACGGGCACGGGCACGGGCGGTACCGCGGTGTCCTTGGAAATCCTTTTGGGTTCTGCAGCTGGTGGCAGGGGGACCGGCTCCTTGGAGACCGCTGCAGCCTTGGGGGTTTCCTGCGGGGAGAAACGTCCGAGGCGTCAGCTCCGCCGCACGAGGCCCGGGGCAACTCCCATCCCTGCTCCCGACGGACCAGGTCACGTGAGACCCTCCTTCTCCCCTGCGGGACTCAGCCCCACGTCCTGCCCTGGAGCCGGGGTCGCGGGGGGGAGAGTCACGCTGTGCCTGGGGGCCGA
>NW_005843407.1:119140-133841 GCF_000455745.1 Alligator sinensis | reverse complement strand
AAGAGCGTCTCGTGGAGGAAGCCCTCTCCCGTGCTGCAGAGGGAAGGGCGAGAGCACATGCCAGCAAGCCTGGATCCACACTGGGGAGGGTCTTGTTGGGTATAAGACATACTGGGATGAGTCCAGCCCAGACACCCTGGGGAAGGGGGAGGCTCTGCCTGCGGCCGGGCTGATCCCACCCAGGTCGGGCGTCCCTGGGAGAGGGGTTCGGGCTGCGCGTGGCCGGGCTTGGGCCGCTCACCTGCTGCCGGGCCTGGGCCTGCCGCTCGCGCTGCTCCCGGGCCTGGCGCCTGGCCCGCTCCTCCTCTGCTTTCTTCCTGTTCTCCTCCTCGGCCGACTTGGCCATGCCCTCGAACCGGGACTTCAGGCTGCTGGCTCCGCTGGAGGCTGTGGGCAAGCAGAGGCGGCTGGCTCCAAAAAGGCGGGGGCCCCCCGGCTGCTCAGAAACAGGCTGGCCCCTCGGTCTGCTCGTTCCCTCCCTTGCCAAGCCCAGCGTGGTCACCCACGCGCCCTACCTGCCACGCCAGTCCCCTGGCCCTGCACCCCCGCTGACCGCCTGCAAGCCACGGTCTTCTGCTCCAGCTCCCCCCAGCCCAAATCCAAGCACCCCCACCCCTCCGCGCAGCCCGTGCCCAGTGCACGGCCCCTGGCTGCCGGTGCTGCAGGACGAGTCAAGGGGCACCAACTCCTCCCAGGGCAGAGCCCAGGTTGGGAGCTCTGGGGCGGGGTGTCCACGGGTCTTACCAGCCTCCACGGGTTTGGTTTTCTCATAGGAGGAAGTCGGTGCTTCCATCTCGCCGAAGCCAGCTGCGCTCTGCCGGGGCGAGACAACAAAGTGTGCCGCGGGCCAGAGCCGGCCACCATCTCCAGGGCATGCCCAGCAGGACGCTGCCTGGGGCCGACTCCTGGCTCGTCCGCTGGCCTGCTGCAATGAGGGTCTCCCCCGGTCTGAGTCCCCAGGTGACCTGGGGGCATGCAGGACCCAGAGCCAGAAGGAGAGTCGTGACCATGACTGGGGAGACCCAGCTCTGCTGCAACCCAGGTCTCAGTGTGCTCGGAGCTGTTCCTCATTAGACAGAGTTGCTCGTGTGGCCCTGACATGAGGGGTGCCCCGTGGAGGTGCCTGGTGGACTGGGAGCTCCAAACATGTGGTCCCAAGATAAAACCCCTGGAATAAACCAGTTCTACAAGCCAGAAACCCTCCAGTAACGCCCCCCCCAGGGCCTTAACGTCACTGCTGGAGCAGCGCGTGGAGCGGACAGCAGACGTGCCAAGTGCCTAACGCACAAGCTCTCGAACACTGGGGAGGGGCAAGACCACACTGAGATGGTTGGCAAAGACCTGGCACAGCCACGACATGCGTGGACTGGAAACAGCTAAGGGAGCAGGGGAGGGTCCCAGACGATTTGGGCCGGGGCGACCAAAGCAAGCAGAGGATTGCATTTACATTGCAAAGCAGAACCTGGAAGAGGCGAGAGACTGGAACACCTGAGAAGAGACAGAGACGCCGAACGCATGAGAGGTGGTGGTGGGGAGTGATCTGCGAAGGAGCAGACCTTGCCGGGACAAGACATGTAAAACCTGCCAACACCTCTGCACCGGTCCCACAATAGCGACACCCCACAACAGAACCAGCAGCACTCCTGGATCTTAGTGTCGCACCTCCAGAAAAGTGATATATGCAATAAATAATGTGAGATATCTCACCCAGTTCATTGAACGCCCAGATGGAAGCTACATAGAAGAAACCAAACAGCTGTGTCCAGAACGAACGCACACCAAAAATCTATCCAAGACAAAAATAACCAGTGCCCGGTGGGTGCACATCTCTCAAGACCACCTCTCCTGCTCCAGTCTCAGGTCTAATCCTCAAAGGGAATTTACAAAACACCTTTCACAGACAAGCCAACAAACTTCACTTCATCAACCTACTGGATACAAGCAATCACAGACTAAACATAGATGCTGGATTTACGGTACCGTATAACCTGCCTGCCATCCGATAACCCCAGGCGACTCTCTACATTTTACCAGCTACATCTTATCACTGGTCAACAGTCTATCACACCTGCCCGACTTGCACCTATTAACCTCCATCTCTGCTGATCTTCCCAGCCACGCGTTTGCATTTATACAGACCTGCATTTTGCACAGTGCCCACCTGGGAGCATGCACGCACACCAGCAGACTCTCCCTATGCCTGAAGAAGGGTGTTTGTGCCCAAAAGTTTGTAAAGAACAATTTCTCCAACTATTTCATTGGTCTAATAAAAGATATCACATCTACCCAAAGAACCTTGTTTGCCTACGTCCTTAGACCAACATGGCTATACCCAACACCCCCAGTGCTATAGTGGAGGCACCCAAGGAGGAGACAGAGGTGCAGACTTGCCTATAATAACCCAGTAAAGAATATACAGGAAACAAAAGGTATAAACCAGCCTGGGGACAACGGGTCATTGGACTAAAGGGCTCCAGACAGCCGAGTTACTGGACTACTACTGGACTACTACTAGTAGTACTGTGCTATTACTAGTAAAAGGGTTGTAGGTTTTATTACCAAATGGTAACAAAACCAGCAGATAAAGGAGGACCCATAGTCCTCCTAAACCGTGAAGACTACATAAAGGAAGCCAACAGACAGCTCTCTGACACTGCCTACTACAAAGAGCTACAAGAAGATCCTACTCCCCTTTTCACCATAAAACTCAACAACACCATCAAAACATTTCCATCAGGACTACAAGAAAAACTACAGACCTTGATCCCCCTACTACCCAATCCCTATGCTCCCTATAACGCACAAACAAGGGACCCCTGGCAGACCTTTCATATCCAACCACGGGACCCTAACTGAGGAAATCTCAGGTTTTATCAAATCAACCCTAAAACCGCTTGTCACCCAAAGAGCAAGTTTTATACAAGACTCTACAGACTTTCTGCAGAAACTTAAAAGCATAGCCCACCTTCCCAGCAACACCATGGACATTACCAGCCTATACACCGACATCCCACAACAGGATGGCATCCCAGCCTGCCTCACGTATCTACAGGAACAAGATTACAACTCAGAGTACAGCCCCAAAGACATTACTGACCTTGTACACTTCATCCTCACACAACAATTTCATTTTTAATAACCAACACTTCCTCCAGACGATGGGCACAGCTATGGGCACCAAATGGCCCCACAGTGCGCCATCCTTTTTATAAGCCACCTGGAAGAAGACTTCCTCAAGAACTGCCCCATCAAACCCTTGCTATACTTAAGATACATCGATGACACCTTCATCATTTGGGCTGAAAACCTGCAATCTCTGATTGAGTTCCATCAGAAATTCAACAGTCACCATCCCTCCGTCCGACTTTCTCTAGAATACCCCAGTGCCAGCATCTCCTTTTTAGACATGATGATCAGGATCCTGAATGGTAACATACAAACCATGTTATACAAAAAACCCACAGACCAACATACATATCTGAATAGATTCAGCAATCATCCCAAATACACCAAAAAAAGCTGTGATATCCAGCCACGCCCTCAGATACCACCGAATTTGCACTGAGGAGAAAACCTGCAATCTTAAAAAGGCTTTCATCCAACAAGGACACTCCTCCAGAGAGAGATCGCACGTTGGAAAGAGCCGCCCGGGTACCACGCAAAGAGCTGCTGCAGTACAGAAGAAAACCCCCACAAATCGCACACCGCTGGTTATGATGCATCACCCATCCCTTGAACCCGTATGGAAAATCCTCAAACAATTGCAACCCATGCTAGAAAGAGACCTTATTCTTCAAGAGATTTTCCCAGAGCCACCCACCCATCCCAGCCTGGAAACAAGCACCGAACCTCGCTAACCTCATCACCAGAAGCAAACTTCCTATGACCCAAAAACACACCAAATGGATCCAGACCGTGCCAGCACAAGAAATGCAAAACCTGCCAACACATCTCCACCACCCCCACAATCACGACACCCCACGACAGAGCCATCGGCATCCCCGGATCTCACAGCTGCACCTCCAGAAATGTGATATATCTCCCCCAGTGCACCAAACGCCTGATGGAAAATACGTAGGAGACACCAAGCAACAACTGCGCACCAGAACGAACGCACACCGGACGCCTATCAAAGACGGGAATACCCAAGTACCGACAGGGCACATTTCTCCCAAGAAAACCTCTCTCTCTCTCCAATCTCTCGGTCCCGATTCTCAACGGGAATTTACCAAACACTTCCCAGAGACACGTCTATGAACTCCACTTCATCAGCCTCCTGGACACTAAAAATCATGGACTAAACACAGACTTTGGATTTATGACACATTATACCCTGCCTGACGGCTGACTGCCCAGGTATCTCTCCACTTTCATCCCCCTTCTCCCCCACACCCAGCCTGTCTCTCACCCATCGACTCCTCAGTCTGCATCTTCTCTGACCGCCCGATTTGTGTGCAGACCAGGCCAGCCTTGGGCCACTTTACTTTTCAGTCCATCCAGGAGGAGCACACGCCAACTGCGGGGACTTCCTCAGCCTGAAGAAGGGTTTTTAAACCTGAAAGCTTGCTTAAAATGTTTTCCCCAACTATTTAAGTTGGTCTAATAAAAGATACCAGAACCTTGTCGTTCCTGGTACGAGACGCTAGGGGCCACCTCCTAACAACTTTACTCTTGACCTCCCAGCACTGGATTACAGCAGTTTAGGAAAGTATTGTGATTGGTTCATTTTTTCAGGTGGCTTTCGTTTACCCTCCTCTCCACCCCCCACATTTTCTTCCGTTCAACCAGCTATTCATTTTTGGGTGCTCTCTCCTGCTTTCCCCAACAAACCTATGTGGTATCCACTTTTCCCCCTCCCATCACTTTGGGCACTCTTGTGGAGCCCCTAATTTGAAGACTGGAAGAAACTGTTGGCATCTCTGAATGCCTGCCACGATCACCCTGGCCAGAGAAAGCTGGGGTGCATGCTAGGGGGACCTCGGGAACCAGGGGGACAAAGGTGGGTGCTCTTTTGGGGAAACACTCTCCCTGCACTGGCCGCGAATCAGAACCCCGCATAAAGACCACTTTTCTGCCGGTCAGCGAAGCATTTTCGGGTGGTCTTCTCGAGAAATGTACTTGCACGGTTAATTTTGGGGCACGCTAGTAAGGGACTTTTCTTTTGGTAAACCTGTTTGCCCGTGCAGCATCATTCATCACTTTTTTTAAAGTGCACGGATGTTTGCCATTTGGAAACCATGCAAACACTTAAGACAGCTTATCTCTTCTTGGCTTATCGCTTGTTAAGGAGCATGCACAGCCACCATCTGAACAAACCTGTGTGAACGGAGGGGAAACCCCTGTCTCTTGAGCCCTCTCTCTCCACCCACTGGTTCTCAGATTGGAGGGAAACAATGGGAGGGACAGAAACTGCCTCTTGGATCACAGACAACGAGGGCTCGGGAGGTCACATCTAGTCCGACCCCCTGCTCCAGGCAGGACCAGCCCCAACTCCATCATCCCAGCCACGGCTTTGTCTACCCAGGTCTTAAAAACCTGCAAAGATGGAGACTGCACCACTTCTCTGGGGATTTTGTTCCAGTGCGTCACCACCCTCCTACTGAGAGAGTTTTTCCTAATATCCGACCTCAACTTCCCTTGCTGCAGCCTGAGCCCATTGCTCCTTGTTCTGTCATCTGCCCCCACTGAGACCAGCCCAGCTCCATCCTCTTTGCAGCCCCCCTGCAGGGAGGTGAAGGCTGCTATCAATCCCCCTCGGTCTTCCCTTCTCCAGACTCAGTCAGCCCAGTTCCCTCGGCCTCTTCCCACATGTCATGTCCCCCAGCCCCCAAAACATTTTCATTGCCCTCCGCTGGACTCAGTTCAATTTGTCCATAGATTCATAGATTTTAGGGTCGGAAGGGACCTATCAGATCATGAGTCCGACCCCCTGCCATGGGCAGAAAAGAGCGCTAGGGTCAGATGACCCCAATCCTTTCTGTCGTGGGGGCTCACAGCTGGACACAGGACTCCAGATGTGCCCTCACCAGTGCCGAATAGAGGGGAATTCCCCCTGCCGTAACTCCTGCCGGCTCTGTTAGTATTTACACACTCCAAACCTTTCAGGACGCGATTACAGGCATACCCACCCCGCTCTACTACAACCTGTATGGGCAGGGGAACGAGCCACCAGCAACCCCACGGCATCGTGGCCAGGCCGCGGCAGCAGCTGCTCTGCAAAGCGTCCCCACCCCTCTGACTGCCGAAGCCATCTCCAGCTCCCACGAGAAGCGCGTCTCTTCCGCTTTGGAGAAAGAAGGAAGTTCAGGAGCGCGAGAGCTTTGCTAGCACATCCAGGGCTTTCCCCGCTTGCCTACCACATCCTTCCTAAACGTCGAGTCCAGCGCTACTCTGGCGTCCGGGTCTGCTGCTGCTGCTTTTTGGGCACACGGACAAGAGCTTTGCTTCTTTCCCCTTTGAGCGCTGCCCCGACACGCCCCGGCATCGTGCACGCTCGCCCCTGGCTTCCAGCTCCTCCGAACACAAGCTGCCTGCCCCTGCCCCGCACCAGACGTGGAGACGGCTGCCGCGAGCTTGATCCCCTCGTCCCTACGCATGTCACACCAGTTAACACGGCCTTTTGCTGGCTGCTCGGCAGGCCCGCTCACTGCACCTCGCTGCTGACAGTTTGCAAGGCCAGAGACCCCCGGGCTCCTGCCTCGTTCATACTCACTTGGTACCATTGGCACCCGGGCAGAGACTGGGCCCAATAACGAGCGTGACTGAGCGAGGGCGCAGGACAGAGGTGCATGTTGCTCCCTGCCCCGGCCATCCCCACCATGGCCGTTGTCCACCCCACGTGGCTCCTAGCACCTCCCCGGGGGCTGCCCCCATGCCGGGCTACATGGCAGGGGCTCAGAGACATGGCCATGAGCTGCGGTGTGCGGGGGCCTTACCTTGTCCACTCTGTCCTTCTGCACCCCGTAGCGACCCCCGAAGCCCTTGGCATAGTCTGCAACACACAAAGGGCTCAGTCCACCCTGGGCCATGGGAGAGCTCCCGGAGACATCTCCAGGAGCGGCCCAGAGAGTTTGGGGAGGGACCGTCCACTTCCCACTGCCCACAGCTGGGACCAGGACTTCTGCCTCCCACCAGTCCCACCAGCCTGCACCCGTGCCCACAAGGCCCAGCGACCCCAGGGATCCCTGCCCCACAGCACAGCCTCCCAGCCCGGGACCAGTCTAAGCCGCTAGACCCGGCCCCTCACACCCAGCCCCCTGGCCCGAGGCCGGCGCTCACCCGTCTGGGACTCGTGCTGCTTCAGCTCCTCTTGGTGCTCCCAGCCGAGGGCACATTTGTCCTGGCGGTCTTTCTGCACCCCAAACTTGCCCCCGAAGCCCACGGCATAGTCTGCAGCCACGGGTGTGAAGACAGACAGACAGACACGGAGACAGGCAAGAAGGGAAGGCATTAGTCTTTCCTGGAGCTGACGGAGGCGGGGACCTGGACTCATGGGGGCTCAGACCTTTCCCAGGGGAACGCACCGACATCGTAAAACAAAGGTAGCCTCCTGCCCTGTGCCGCTCCCGAGAGGGGCCGTGGGAGAGGAGGAGCACGCAGCATCGTGCCAGCATGCACGGCTCCTCCGCCGCCACCCTCCCTGCCCGGGGCAGGGGCCGTCACCTGTCCCCGAGCACCCCGCAAACGAGCTCCCATCTGTGACCCTGGGGCCACAGGACAGGGTGCCTCCTCCCCTCACCGATAGGGAGGACTCATCGCTCCCGTCTGCATGCGGCCCAGGCCCTGCCCAGCCGCTGACCGGTTGGGCTCCTCCAACATGACGCCACGGCCAGCGGTGCCCCCACCCCACTACCCTGCCCCGGGTCTGGGGACGTGCCCCGTGACCCCGGCGGCTGCTCCGGCCTCACCTTTCTGCGACTCGTGCTTCTCCGCCTGAGCCTTGTAGTCGAACCCCACGGCGGCTTTGTCCACCTTGTCCTTCTCCACGCCGTAGCGGCCTCCGAACCCCTTGGAGTAGTCTGCAACACACAAAGGGCTCAGTCTACCCTGGGACAGGGGAGAGCTCCTGGAGGGACCGTCCACTTCCCACTGCCCACAGCTGGGACCAGGACTTCTGCCTCCCACCGGTCCCTCCAGCCTGCACCCGTGCCCACAAGGCCCAGAGACCCCAGGGATCCCCGCCCCACAGCACAGCCACAGTCGTGGCCTGAGGGCCGGTCTGAGCCGCTCGACCCGGCCCCTCACACCCAGCCCCCTGGCCCGAGGCCGGCGCTCACCCGTCTGGGACTCGTGCAGCTTCAGCTCCTCTTGGTGCTCCCAGCCGAGGGCACATTTGTCCTGGCGGTCTTTCTGCACCCCAAACTTGCCCCCGAAGCCCACGGCATAGTCTGCAGCCATGGGGCACCCAGGTCACGGGTGTGAAGACAGACAGACAGACAGGGAGACGGACAGGGAGACAGGCAAGAAGGGAAGCAGTTAGTCTTGCCTGGAGCTGACGGAGGTGGGGACCTGGAGTCATGGGGGCTCAGACCTTTCCCCGGTGAAAGCATCAACGTGGCAAAACACAGGACGGGGCATGGGAGAAGGGGAGCACACAGCATCGTGCCAGCATGCAGGGCTCCTCCGCCGCAGCCTCCCAGCCTGCACCGGTCCCCGAGCACCCCGCAAACATGCTCCCAACTGCAACCCTGGGGCCACAGGACAGGGTGCCTCCTTCCCTCACCGCTAGGAAGGACTCATTGCTCCCGTTTGCCTGCAGCCCAGGCCCTGCCCAGCCGCTGACCGGCTGGGCTCCTCCAACTTGATGCCATGGCCAGCAGTGCCCCCAACCCAGTACCCTGCCCCGGGTCTGGGGACGTGCTGGACGTGCCCCGTGACCCCGGCGGCTGCTCTGGCCTGACCTTTCTGCGACTCGTGCTTCTCCGCCTGAGCCTTGTAGTCGAACCCCACGGCGGCTTTGTCCACCTTGTCCTTCTCCACGCCGTAGCGGCCTCCGAACCCCTTGGCGTAGTCTGGGGGAGACAGCACACGTCAGGTGAGGGACGCAGGAGGGAGGGGTGTCAGTGGGGCTGGGTTAGGGGTGAAGGCAGGGGACCGGGGTGCGGGGGGACTTGCCTTTCTGGGAGGAGTGTTTCTCCACCTCACCCTTGTACTCGAACCCGAGCGCTGACTGCAGGGAGGAGGGAAAGCGTCAGTCGTGGACACAGCGGACAGAGCCCAGGGTGAGCTCACGTGCCCCTTTCCCAGCTCAGCAAGCCCCGGCCCCTTCCAGCCCCTCGGTTGTGCTGGAGTCCCTCATACCCCCCGATCGCCTCTGCAGAGAAGCCAAGGACCCGAGCACCGCGGTTTTGAACACATGGTGCGGATGGCATGAGAGCGTCACGCCAGATGCCGGCAGCACCCCCCTCTCTCCCCATCACTGGCCCCAGGAGCCAGCTGGTGAACCCCAATGTCCACCCAATGACCCAGATCAGATCGTGTCCGGCCCCCCCATCATGGAGCCACAACCCATGCAGCACCCTGCCCATCCTACCTTGTCCGCACGGTCTCTCTGGACACCGTATTTGCCCCCGAAGCCTTTGGCTGCATCGGTCTGAGATGAATGCTTCTCCAGCTCCGCCACGTACTCGTGGCCCAGAGCGCTCTGGGGGGATCGAGGAGGGCAGCGTCACACCGAGCAGACACACACGCAGGAGCCAGCTACGCCCGGGGGGACACACGGACAGGGACGGAGAGAGCAGGCTGGGCTGGGGTCCGCCACACACCATCCCTGACTGGCCCACAACAGTGTCTGGACCCCAGCTCGCCTCTGAGACACGCGGGGTAAAGGTCCTGGGCAGCTCCCTCGGGGCTGACCCCACGCGGCCCTGCCCCAGCATCAGGGCACTGCTTCCTGGTAGGTTTGTGAGCCAACCTAGTGCCCCTTCCAAGCAGGCCAGCACCCCGACTTCATCCCTGTCCTCTGTCCTGTGCCCCGAAGTAGGGCAGACACTGCCCTGCGCCCTCTCTATTGCCGTGGCCTGGCTCTAGCATCTAGCCACGGGCCCAGCCCAGGCCAAGGAGGGTGAGAGGCACCACAGCCCCCTGCCATGGCAATGGTCTGCTAATGCCAGAGGCCTGCGGTCAACACGGGCAGTCCAAGTTTGGACCTCGTTAGGATGGATGACAAACAAGTCACCGGCAGCAGCCCGGTACCCACCACTGACTAAGTACAACAAAGACAGGATGGTAGCACGCACCATCGGTACTCCCGGACAGCGAGCTTGCTAAAACTGAGTGAAACTATGGGCAAAATGCGCTGGGAGGGGAAACGGAGAAAAATATAAATGAGAACAGCCGAGTCTTTAAGAAGAGCTCACGTGATGCCCCGAACGCCGGGACCCCACAGTCAAGGAGGAGGACGGTGTTATCTAAAGCCTGTCTTGACCCGATGGGAAAGGGAAGGCAGCCGGTCAAAGTCAAACAGGAACATGTGAGAAGTGGTGGGGGCAAGGGGCACAGATAGCAATCGCTGCAATCGGTGGGGTTACAGCGCAGGAAGCTACAGGCATGCAGCAAATTGCACCGGTTGGGTCAATAAGGAGGAGGTTTCCATAGGTATATTCAGGACAAATCCCAGTGGCACAGGCCCTTTTCTTGGGGGGGAACAACAGACTTTGAGTGATGCAGAAACAGCAGAACGGTTCAAAGCAATCCCGTGTTTTGCTTGGAAAGCAGCGGGCTGTGCCCAGCTGTCTCACGAGAATGACGAGATACTTTCCAGCCCCGCGGCCCCTAAGGAGCTGGAAGCACGGCCCACGGGACGGCCTGTTAAACACCAGCAGCCCCGTGCGACCGGCCCCAGGAGTCCTAGCAGAGCTGACTGGGGAAGTCCCTGGCATCCGGTGGAGACGTTTAACGAGACTCAAGTCATCGTGGAAACCGGGTGAGCGCTCAGAGCCGACACGCAGCCAAGCTGGGGAGACGACCCGCATCAGCCTGGCATCAATCCCAGGGAATACAATGAAGGGGGGGGGACAAGATTAAATTGCTGAAGAATTAAAGAATGGAAACACAACTCCTGCCACCCGACATGAGAAATTGCTCGTGAGAAATTGCTTTCAAACAGACCGGAGACACTCTTAGATAAGACCCCGAGCCTGAGCAAGACAGGTAACGGGGTGGACGTGACAGAGCTTGGTGGGGCACGATCCTCTGGTTAAAACAATTTGCGCCGAAAGATATCAAGGGAGTGCAGGTTAAATGGATTAAAACATGGTGAGTTAACAACGCTGCTAAAGCTACAGGCACATGGTGGCACAGACTGAAACTGCCCAGGAACAGGTCTAGCGTTGGATGAGTTGGGAGCATAGGAGCTATTTTGGGGCCGGTTGCCAGGAATCCTTATTGCATGTCCTACCCATGGAGCTGGTGCCATATAAACCTGGCTTTGTGTTCATGGTGTTTGCATGAGTTGGAGTGCCGGTGTTCATTATTTTGTCCTTACAGTTGATACAGAGGCTTTTCCAAAGACCTCCAAAGCTTTCAGCTTTGAGGCGAAGTTGAAAACCTGTAACATTTGCACCGATGGACAACCCTGACAGTGACTGGACAGAGCCAAGGACAGCGCTCGTGGCCAGGGAACGTGCACAAAATGCTATCGATATTGTTGCACTTACTCGGGAGAGGGGCAGCTCACAGAGCATGGTGGTGGCTCTTGTTTTTGGAAAGAAAAAGTCAAAAAAGACACAGCCACAGTGTCGGGTTTGCTATCAGGACCAAGATGGGCACTTAGAGGCCGGGACATCTGCTTGGCATCGATGAGTGTCTCACGACCCTTCGCCTCCCACTGCCCCACAGACGATGCCCCGCAGCAGTCGGTGCATGCGCCCTGACCCTGGATGCAGATGGCAAAACAGAAGAAGAACCGTAATCTGAATTCAGACGAGTCTTGCCATCTGTCCCCAAAGACAATCATTCTTGGCAATTTCAGCGTTGGAGTGGGCAGTGCTTGAACTGTGGAAAGGAGCACTGAAGAAATGAGGTATTAACATCAATACCTGGGAGACTTGGTCTGGGCCGCAGAGAGAGCGATCCCACCGGGTGCAGTTTTCCAGTCAGATGAGATGAGACTTTAAGGTCCCTTTTCTAGCCCTGTCCCCAGACAGGGTGAGCAGAGGGGATCCTGCTCTGGTGCAATGGCGGCTACTGAATTGCACACCGGTCAGCTCCAAGTACAAAGTGACCGTCGTTGTCATCACCTCTATGTAGGCCGGTGACTAGGGGCTTCCAGTAACCACTGCCACTTGCCTCATCGCCACTCACCCATTGCCATAGGACTTGCTTGCACGCATCTGTTCAGCATGCCAATGCTTGCAGGTGGCACAAAGAGGGGTGAAGGCAGAGGGGGCTGGAGCAACCTGAGTCACCCAGTGAGCTGGGCCTGTTGGGGGAAAACACACTTTCACATGCCCACGCAGGAAGGCTTCAGCTCTCTGGATGCACACACCAGTCTTCGACCCTCTGAGAGACTGCCAGAAAGAAGAGGGAGGACAACTGTTCTTCACTACAGAGGGCAAGATGTGAAGCCGTAGCTTCGAAGTGCAGCAAAGTAGGCTTAGCTTCAATCTCAGGATAGTCTTCACCATGGAGGCAGTGGGACAGACGGCCCAGGGCAGTGGTAGGATCACCTTTCATTTTCAAGGGGAGGCTGGAGAAGCATTAGACAGGGGGGGATCTGGGAGTATCTTTACTGCATTTGCATGAGGGTTGGACCAGGTGACCTTCCAGGTCCCTACGATGCTAAAATTATACACCTTGGGCAGAGGTCCCCAATTAATGGCCGTGAGTGATGTGTCGCCAGTGAAACTCTCCAACACTGCTTCTGGCTGCAGGAAATAGAGGGAACCAGGAGGAGCCGAGTGTGATACCGTGATGCTACGAGATGACATAGAAGTTGACAGTTTAATCTGGCGCCAAAGAGGATTGGACAAATTCAAGCAAGGTGGGTACTAGCCATGACCATGATGGCTGCAGCCTATAAATTAGGACTTCCCAAGCCTCTGAATGCAGGAAGCAGCGAGGGAACAGAGCAGGGGGCAGATCATCCTGGATAGGCTTTGTAATCTTCCCCTTGGCTAGGAAGAGAGGCAGGGCCATAAAATCCTGCAAGGCATGGATGAAGCAAAGAGAGGACTATTATTCCCCAAGTCCTAGAATACTAGAACAAGGGGGCACACAATGAACTGAGCAGGAGATGGGCTTAAAACTAACAAGAGACAGTACTCTTATAGTCAGCGTGTCGTTAACTTGTGGAACTCCTTGCCACAGGAGGCGGGAGAGGCAGACGGCATCATGGGGCTCAAAGGGGCATTGGGTACATTCAGGGGTGACAGGTCCTTTCATACCTAGGAAACAACAGCTGGGGACGTATCCTCCAGCATCTCTGGTGGGTAGATGCCAGGGAGGGTATGGCAGAGGGTGGAGATACCCACCACTGAGCTAGACGGGCCCATGGACTACCCAGTCTGGCATCTCTTATCTTCCTATGATATTCCCAGCGGTGGGTGGTTTGCTCAGCACTGTTGTCCTTGGGCCAGGAGACGCTGGGGACAGTGGCTCTGGGAAGAGCCCCCCTTCCTGGACGGGGGCTGGATTTGGACAGAGCAACTCTGAGATGGCTCCAAGGGCTGTGCCCAGCACCTCACCGTGAGCACCCAGCATGATGCCGGAGCACGAAGGGCCAACAGCACCCAGGGACACGTGGGGGAAGCTGCACGGGCCAGTCCTGGGGTGGGGGAGAACGGCCACCTTGGCCCGGGAAGGAGAAAACACCTGGAAGCGAGAGAGAGAGGGGCAAGGAGCTCGGACTATTTACTTGGTCAGAACGAGGAGCAAGATCAAGATCAGCCTTCGTTAGAGTGCCCCAGGTGTTAACGAAGGACAAGAGGCAGGGGCTGGAGACTGAAACCATAGGATGTATCCTGGGAAGACGGCTCCTTTGTCACGGCAAGGGAACACACAGGCAAGGGCACATCTCCGTGTCTCCAAGCCTCCCCGGCCAAACCTGAGTGAAGCTCCGTGGCTGGGTCAGACCAGGCAGCCGGCCTGGCCTTGACCCCGGGGAAGGAGCAGGCCTCTTACGTCTCGTGCCACCGGGTAGCTCTCTGATTTCCTGCTCCCACCAGACAGACAGAGACAGGAAGACGGGGCCAGGAAGTGGTGTAGCGAGCCGCCCGCTGCCCTTACCTTGTCCATCCTGTCCCGTTCCGTGCCGAACTTGCCCCCGTAGCCATAGGAGGCCTTGGGCCCCGTGTCCAGCTCCTTTTTCTTGAGGACCTCATGCTCCTGTGACACTTTGCTGCGCAGCTGGTGGATGCTGGAGAGATGCCGGGGGTCAGGGCAATGTCCCGCCAGGCTCGTGGACCCTGAACCACCCCACGGAGAGGAGTCGGTGGCGCTGCCCGCCCAGACCCAGCGCCAGGGCGCTGCGCGGCCGCCTGCCCTGCATGCCCGCGGCCTGGTGCAGCTGGGGCCCATCCCCGCCCTGCCGCCAGCTCCTGGCCCTGCGACTCATGTCCCGGAGGGCGGAGGAAGTCAGGACCCCCTCTCCCCCCGGGGCTGCACTGGGGTGCTGCCTTTGAGCCATTCGTGCCCTCCCAGTGCTTTTGTTCCCTACAGGCTGCAGCATTTGCACCGACACCGGGGTTTGGGCCGGAGACAC
>NW_005843407.1:114537-119130 GCF_000455745.1 Alligator sinensis | reverse complement strand
CCTCCCCTCCCCTCCCCTCCCCCCCGCCGCCCGTGCAGCTGGGTTGCAAAACTCCTTATTTGGCCGATTTTGGCTCACGGCGCCGCCACCGCTTCCTCTTCCTGCAACGAGCCGTCACCTCGGCAACAGCTCACTTGCACCCGTGTTGCTCTTCCTCCCCAGCACCCGGCTGCCCCATCTGCCCCACCAGGGTCATTGGTACCCCGGACCCCTGCAAGGCTCAACCCCCCATGCCCTGGGCCTGGGGCCAGGGCTGAGCCAGGGTCCCAGACAAGAGGCGGTGTCCAGAAGCAGCCGCGCAGAACGGTGCCTGCCCTACGCCCTGGCCTCCACGCCATGGCCGGGGAGAGGCGCCTTGCAGGCGATGACCCTTGGCCCGAGTCGGTTGGGGGAGACTCACTTGATGTGCTCGGTGCGCCCCGAGCCCTCGATGGTCTTGGCCCCCCAGCGCTGTTCCTTCTCCGAGATGTCGTTCTGCAAAACAAGCCCGTGGCTGTGAGAGGCCGACCGGCTGCCTCGGGCATGGCGCAGACCAGAGGCAGAGCTGGGAGAGTTTGGGAGCTCCCCTAGCTCATGGGACTGGACTGGCTCCCCCAGCCCGGGGAGGGCACCCGGTTACCCCAGGGTAACTGCCTGGGCCGTGCCTCACCTTGCAGTGGGATGGAGCAGGTGCTGCCATGTGGCACTACCCCGAGTCAAGCCCCTTCATGCAAATGCACGGGTGTAATTTCCCCTGGGGCAGGGGGCATCTGTCTAAGAGCATGGGTCACGCCAAGCCACGTGGCTGCTCCTTGTATCCCTGCCAGGTCCTGGGGGGTCTGGAGACGGTGCCTGCTGCGTGCGGCGGCCCCGGGATAAATGCCGCGTGTCCGCTGTGGCTCCCGGGGGAAATCCCACGGGAGCACAAGACCAATGTATTCTGCACTGGGGCTAGCCTGGGCCCCGTGTTGCCACCTCTCAGGTCCTCTGGAAACACCCCACCGGGACCCCAGGCCTGCCCGGAGCCCAACCCTGGCCCAGCTCTGGGCGCCGGTGGCTCACCACGAAGTCGGGGTCGGTGTCCCAGTCGTCTCCTTGCGCCTCCACCTTCACCGACACGTCGTGCCCCACAACAGACTTCCACATCTGCATGGGGAGAGCGCAGCATCATGGGTAACAACCCTCTCCAGGAATCCCAAAAGCTTTGCGCTCATGCCGTGGGCTGCAATGTGGCTCCCGGAGCTGGCAGGTATCTGACCTGCCTGGCATGGCCCCCAGGACCCCATTGCCCACGTGGGATCTTCCTCCTGCTGCCCCAGGGACGGAGGTTCGCCCAGCTAGCCCCTCTCCATCCAGCCCTGCCAGGCATCACTGCTCCTGCCTGGGGGTGACCCTGGGGCAGGCAAGGTCAGGGGGGAAAACGTAAGGTTCATGGGCTGGCAGTGGCCCGTGGAGGCACGTCATCTGCCCTCCCAGGGGCAGGAGACCTCAGGGGTTTGCATGGCCTCATGGTGACTACGGCTGCAGGAGGGGCCAAGCCAATGCATCCCCCCAGCAGCATGGGCCCCGTGGACCCCTGATAACTCCTGGCTGGAGAGGAGCAGACCCCTGCCCCACCTTGCAGGGGAGTCATTTGTGACCTCCCCCCTGATTTTCTGCAAGGGACGAGCTCCTGGCAGCGTCCGGCCCAGCTGACGGCACTCGTGGCCCAAACAGGAACCGGGCGGGGGGAGCTCCAGGCCCAGAAACGGGGAAGGGGAAGCTGACGGCAACTGCGAAATGAAAACCTGAGGCCTGCAGGCAGCAGCTCCTCCGCACCGGTTTCGGTGCTGCTTGGGGAAGGGGCTGGGGCAGGGGAAGGTTGGGGCGGCAGAACCGAGCCGCGCAGACGCCACAGCTTCTCGTGGCTCGGGCCAGGCCACGAGCGCTCCCTCCCCCTGCGCGGGGGCTGAGGGGTGGTGGGACGCCGGGCACCGGGGGCTCCAGGGTCCACATCTGAGGGTCCATTTGCTCAGCGCTGACTGAAGGACCTCGAGGATCCCTCCAGCGAAGGCTGACAGTCCCTGACCTGTGCCCAGCTGCCGGACCCCAGGCCACGCAGGGCAGCAGGGAGCACGCCGCGCAACCCAAAGCAGGTCTCCGAGTGCAAGCTGCCACCAGCAGCTTTGGGGACACAGGGAAGCAGGGGGGACCAAGTCAGTCTGTTGCAGGCGGCTGGGCTGTGTCTACACTAGGGCAGCTCACCTAGACCAGGCCTCTAATCTCCAGTAGAGCCGGGCCTGGCTGAGCACCCTGCCCATGGGCCACGGAGCGCCCACGGCTGGACACGGAGCCCCCAGCCTGCCCCCACACAGACTGGGAGGCGCTTCACGCTCGATCCCTGGGGGATCTCAGCCGTGGGAAACGCGGCTCTCCCCCCTCGCAGCCTGGAGCCACGGCTGGTTCCCAGGGTCCGTCGTAGAGCAGAGCCCGACCCGTCACGCCGGGCGCAGGGAGTGCGGTTCAGACCCAGCGCCCCGAGAGCAAGCAGCATCCGGCCCTGTTTGCACCAACGCCACTGGGAGCTGCAGCTCGGCCAGGGCCCTGCCACGCGTGGCAGCCTGGAGGCTCCGGGACAGTGCCAGGGAGCAGCCGTGCAGGGGACGTCGGGGCTGGGAATGACCCCTGGGGGGGCGAGGGGACGCACCCCTGCAGGCCTGCTCCTTTCCCCACCCCGAGCTCCCCCAAGGCTCCTACCTCGGCGTCTGCGTCACCCGGAGGACACAGTGGCTGCTCTCTGCCGAGGCACCTGCCGGCAGCTGCGGCTGGGGCTGGGCCTTGCTGCGAGGTTCCTGTTTTAGCTCCAGGCAGCTTCACTTCCTGCCACCGAGCCCTCGCCGAGCGGCCGACGGACGCCTGCGGTGCCGCAACCTCCCCTGTGAGCAGCCGATTTCGGGGCGAAGCAGGGGAGAGCGGAGGAAAGGGGGAGATGCCCGGCCTGGACCTGCGGCTTCTGCGCACAGAGCCGTGGCTCACGGGTGGGCCTTGTTAGTCACCTGCAAACCCATCCACGAGCCGTGGTTGAGATGGGCCTTGAGTGCAGGGATTGTGGCCACCACCACTGCCCGGGGCTGAGCCCCCCCAGAGATGCCAGTGCCCCCATGTGCCAGTGCCTTTTATTTGTGGGTGCACGCCGTGGCCTCAGATGGGGCTGAAATGGCTCCAGCCCCAGAAAGGGCCAGGCGCTGCCAGGGGGGCCACGATCCTCCAGCCAGGGAGGGGAGAGCCGCGAGGGCCAGGCCACGCGAGGAGGAGCCGCCGGCCTGGGGCTCGACAAACCACCCCAGCCCAGACAAACCATCATCTAAACGCCACGTAAGATGACTGTCAGCAGCGAAGACGGCATCCAGTGCATCCGCCGCAGGGCACAAGCTGCTCTGCCGCCGCACCGTCGCATGCAGACCAGGCTGGCTCTGTTAGCAGAGTAGCCAAGAAGAGCCCGGCTTGAAGCAGGTCTCATCAGCTAAAGCTCAGGGGCCCGTGATGGCCGGGCTGCCTTGACGCAGCCTTCAACGCCCGCAAACCTCCCACCTGCAGCACCGAGCGCGGGAGGCTCAAATGCTTCCCCCAGGCCGGGCAGCACCGGTGCAGGCGCGGAGCAGCTGCCCAGTTCGAACGAGGAGAGACCAAGTCAGGAGCAAGGTGGATGCCCCCGAGCTGAGGCCCTCCATGCCCCAGGTAAGGAGGGGAAATGACCTGCTTATCGAGCAGAGGGGCTGGATTACAGGAGTGAGGCCAGGCTTGCAGCAGCGAAGGCCGGAGACCATTCACTGGGCAGCGTGACGTGAAGAGAAGGGGGCAAAGGCTTTGGACGGACCTCAGGACAGCTGGAGCCCTGGAAAGACGAGAGCACCCGTGGCCAACGAGCTCGGGCAAGACCTGCCTGTGCTCAGGAGCGAATGGCACCGGGGCACGTTCGATGCATTGGTGAACTCACCCGCTGCCATCGAAGCACCTCCCCAACAAGGCTCCAGGCCTGATGTTTGGTGGGGGCCTGCCCCCAACTCCCCAGCCCCGGGCTCTACGGGGTGGGACATCAAGCACCCCACAGGCCGAGAAGCCGACCGGGTAACAGTGCGGTAGATGGTATTTGCTGCACAGGATGGGTGCAGGTACCAGGCTGCTGGTCACAGCTGCCAGCCGCCACCGCGTCCGCCTGGTCCCTTCCCCAGGAACCACCACGCATCCAGGCTGGGTGATCCCCTCCATGGGACCAAGCCTCGTTCGCACCCAGATCTGAGAAACTGCCTTTATTGTACACGGAGGCGGCGCAGGGGCAGCAGGGGCCAGCTGGGCCTGGCTACTGGGGGAAGAGACCCCGCTGCCTGCTGGCCTCTCCAGGGGATTAGCTCCCCCCACCAACCCCAAAGCCTGAGGAGAGAGGAGGGGGGACATGGGCTTGGTGAACAGCGAGGCGACTACACACGTCTCATAGGTGGTCGGGTCGGAAGGGACCCAAGCAGATCATCAAGCCCGACTCCCTGCCATGGCAGGAAAGAGTACTGGGGTCAAATGACCCCGGCCAGGTGTTCATCCAGCCTCCTCTTAAAGACCCCCAGGGTAGGAGCCAGCACC
>NW_005843407.1:85978-114410 GCF_000455745.1 Alligator sinensis | reverse complement strand
CCTCAGCCTTCGCTGGTGGAGGCTGAACAGGTTCAGGTCCCTCAGCCTCTCCTCGTAGGGCCTGCCCTGCTGCCCCTGATCACGTGGGTGGCCTCCTCTGGACCCTCTCCATGCTGGCCACATCCCTCCTGAAGTGCGGCGCGCAGAACTAGACACAGTACTCCAACTGCGGCCTGACCAGTGTCGCGTAGAGGGGGAGGATCACCTCCTGGGACCTGCTCATGATGCATCTGTGGATGCATGACAAGGTGCGGTTGGCCTTCCTGACCGCGTCCCCACACTGTCGGCCCATGTTCATTTTGGCATCAGTAATGACTCCAAGATCCTTTTCTGCCTCTGCACTGACGAGAAGGGAGTTCCCCAGCCTGTAGGTCTGCTGCTGGCTCTTCCCCCGCCCAGGTGCAGCACCTTGCACTTGTCAGTGCTGAAACCCATCCTAGTCTCATCCACCCACCCCTGTAACCTGTCCCAGTCCGATTGCAGCCTGTTCCTCCCTTCTAGCATGCCCACTTCCCCCCACATCTTGGTGTCGTCAGTGAATGTGTACAGGGTGCTTTTTACCCCCTCGTCCAAGTCGCTGATGAAGATGTTGAACAGCGCAGGCCCAAGGACCGAGCCCTGGGAGACCCCACTGCCCACATCCCTCCAAGCTGAAAATGACCTGTCCACCACCACGCTCTGGGTGCGGCCCTCCAGCCAATTAGTGACCCATTTGACTGTGTAGGTGTCCACGCCACAGTCCCCTAGTTTTTTAATGAGGATGGGGTGAGAGACAGTGTTGAAGGCCTTCCTGAAGTCCAAAAAGACTACGTCCACTGCTACACCTGCATCTAAGGATTTTGTGACCTTAGCTGCAGGTCTCAAAATCCTTCTACACCGAGTGACTGCCCGACCCCATGCCCTGCTGCTGTGACTGCCGATGTCTGGCTGCAGGCACCACAGTGCCGGTGTGAAACCAGCCCACGGCAGATGTGAACCAGACCCTGGCTGGTTTAATCCACCGTCCCGAGGGTGGCTCCGCTACCCCAAGCTGCATGTCCGTGGGCGGGTGCTGGACCCCAACAGCAGCACAAGTTGAGAGCACAAGCTCCTTCTGGTGCCAATGGCCAAGGGCCAGGGCTTCAGCAGAGCCAGCAATCAAGGGGTTAATGAAGCGCTGGGGGCTCAGACACCTGGGGGTGTTTCCTGTGGGGACCCCGCTGCAGCGTGACCGTGGCTGGATCTGGTGGAAGCGGCAGGTCGGCCCCACCCCGTGGCTCCAGGCTTCGGGTGGGGGCAGGGGCAGACGGCCCTTGGTGGGGCAGGGCGGGTGGCCCAGTTCACAGGTGACCGGTGAAGCACAGGAGCAGCAGGACGTGCAGCGCGAGCAGGTATGCGGCCACCAGCAGCGGCAGGCGCGCTCGGGAGCAGAAGAGGGAGCGCAGCAGGCGCCGCCGCCCAGAGTTGCCCCGAGTCTGGGGGAGGGAGAGAGGAGAGAGAGCAATGCTGTTACAGAGTCTCGAGGGGCTGCACCAAGTCCCAACAGGGACTATTCTTGCGGGTGCAGATGCAGCTGGTCCACAGCGTGCTCATCCGAGGTCCCTGCTGCTGGCTCCAGGCCCCTCCACGTCGCAGCCCCAAGGAGCTACAGGCAGACGCAGCTCAGAGGGCTCTGCCCGTGACCAGCCCAGCCCACCCCATCCCTGGTTGTGTTGCCCCCTCGCCTTCCCTCTCCTGCCTGGGGAGGTGGGCTGGGGTCAGCAAACACCAGCCCCATAGCCTCCTCCTGAAGGGAGGATGTGTACCTGTGGCAGGGGCCACGGTATCCCCGGAGCCCCCCAAAGCTGTGTTTTGGCCCCTTCAGGCATAGCACAAGGAGGCAGAAGGGCTCGGCTCACGCACGGCCAGAGGTCAGCTCCGACAGCTGCACGCAGATGCTGGCCTCTGCAGCCATGGCCATCCAGGCACAGGGGCTGGGGCCCGCGGGAAGAGGCTGACAGGTCATGCTGTCGAGCCACAAACACGGGGACGGCCCAGCTGTGGCCACAGCGAGGTGCCAGGCAACAGGTGGCTAAGCGCATGGTGCCTGCAGCTCTCAGCTGTCTGGCCCCAGAGCAAGGACCAGCCCGTCACCCCAGGGCTGGGCTCACCCAGCCGGCCGGACGCTCTGTGGTCAGCTGCTGCCTCCCTGCCCTTCGAGAGCCACGTGGACTCCTGCAATGGGTCTGCGTGCAGGCCCTGGGTGCCGGCTCGAGGGCTCTCACCTTGCTGAAGCTGCCCTCGGCAGGGTCCAGAAGCAGGGCATGCTCGTGGGCAGGGGACATATCGATGCCGTGACTCAGGGTGGACGCCCACTCCCCTGACTCCAGCCTGCAGGAAACAGAGATGTCGTCAAGCTACGGCTGGCATGGGAGGCCCCTGGGATACGGCGGAGACTGACAAAACCCCTGGATCTGCCTCTTGCTCCCACCACAGGTGCCAGGTTCCTCTGCCCCAACACCACTTACGACACTGAGCCCATGCCGTCTTTGCCCCCAGGACAGAGTGCCCACCCTGCGCAGCCCTGCGGATGCCCTCGGACTTTCCCCCCATGGCTGCAGCAGCCTGGGGTTTCAAGAACACCAACCCACAGCTTTGCCAACGGCGTGGCTGCCCATGCCTGCTCCGCTTCCCAGCCTCCGCGTTAAATCTTCAAGGCTTGGCCCAGCTGCGTGCGGCTCCTCCAAGTACAGCCGATGCTTGCTGGAGCCGGGGCCAAACTGGGGCTCATCAGTGAGGGATGAAGTTGCAGCATCCACTGCACCCTTCACCTCCTGCCTGGGGGCAGGGGGGAGACGGATACCTGCTGCTCCGTGGACTTGGGCTCCTGCTGTAAGGCTGGGCACCTTCAAACAGGCAAGGGCTCGGGGTCCCAGGCAGGCTCTGGAGGTCCCCTGCCTGCCCATGCCAGCAACCTCCCATCTGGACTCCATGCAGGGCTTGCGGGGCTGGGTGCACAAGGCAGCCCTTGAACCCCGACTCTAAGGCAAGGCCATGATGATTTCCTGCCTCCGAGTGTGGCCGGCGTTGGGCAAGGGCAGAGACTGTGGGGCTCTCACCTCCGGATCTGATCCTGCGCGGCGCAGAGCGCGTCCTCCACGGCCAGGCGCCGGTCTCGCTCCTCCTGCAGCTGCTCCTCTGCCTGCCGCAAGTCCTGCTTCGTGCTGCTGCGCAGGTGCTCAGCCTCCGACAGCCTGGAAGAAGAACAGAAGAGCAGCCGTGGACTGGGTCAGATTCACGTCTGTCATGCCCAGTCTCCGGTGTCACACGGGCAGGGAGAGGAGGTTGAACAGAGCGACTGGGTCTGAACAGGGTTTTCCCCGGCTCCTCTCCCCCTTGCAGCCTCCAGCACTGAAGGTCCAGGCTGGTCTGATGCAGAGGCTGCGCCCCTCGCTTCCAATGCCCCTTTCCAGGCCCTGGGTGGATATGGGCGAGCTCTCAGCTCCCACTGCACCTGGTGGCCGCAAAGCCCCATTTTAATGCCATGCGGGGAGAAAGAGCGGCCTGGTGCTTGCTTTAAACATACTACCTCCTAGCTCTGTGCTGTGACCCCTCGCTCTTGTATTGTGAAAGACAGTACATAATAAATCCCTAGCGACTTCCTCTTTGCTGCAAACCCTTCTCCTGCCCAGGCCTGGCCTTGTGTGTCTCCGAGGGAAGGCTCTCCACAGGGCTCCTCATCCTCGCAGTCTCTGCATCTGCTCCAGCTCTTCTTTCTCCTGCAAGGACACAGCTGGACGCCACACGCAAGCTGTGGCCGCACCATGGATTCGTAAAGGGTTTAATAAAGGGATCTGCGGTTACCAGGCGTTTCCTGCCCACGCTGCACCAGGAAGGGGCTTGGCCTCCTCCCCTCTCTGCAAGCAGGAGGTTATTGAGAAAGCCCAGGAAGCCCAGACCCACAGGCTGGAGGAGCCCTCAAGGGGCGTCTCATCCCAGCCCTGCACCGAGGCACGGGTCCTGTCTGCACCCGGATGCCCATCTAGCCTCTGCTCACAAAGCCGTAGCAAAGGGGACGCTGCTGGCTCTGGGGCCGCACTGCCTGCTGATCTCGCAGGAGGGAGCTTTTTTCCTGACACTTAGATACTAAAATCAGCGCTGCTGTTGAAGCCCTTTGCCTCTCAGCCTGCGGAGACCACTCCTTCCCCCTGTTCAGGAACCCGCTGTTATGCCCTAATCTCCAGTCGAACACTGCCTCGCTCCTCTGCCTCTCCGCATGGGACCCCCCAGTCCCTCCGCTGCCCTTGTTGCCCGTCTCAGCTCCTAGCAAAGATCTGCCTCCGACACGGGGACCCGTCGTTCCCATAGAGCCGTTGTTGCAGCAGGACTTGGGCCATCCAGGGACCAGCCCGCGGAGAGCTCGAGACCACAGCTATAAATGCAGTCTTGATTGAGGGGGTCCATCTCGCAGCTTCCCGCAGATGCTGGTGGGTCTGGGCCACTTCCCCCACGTGCTGGGCCAAGGCCTGGGGCCTCCCCTCCTGCTCACCTCAGCTGCAGCTCCTGCAGCTCGGGGGTGTAGCACTCCCGCGGGGGCGCGCTCTTCTCCTGGGGGGCTCCGGGGGCGGCGTCGGTCATGAGGGAGCCCTGGGACAGAGAGCGTGAGGGTAGATGAGCCAAGTGCAGGTGCCCCGGACAGGCCATACGCTGCCCGCAGCCAGACCTGCCCTTGCCTGCCACGGGGGAGGATCCCACCCTGTGCCAGCCCCTACCACATCCTTGCTGGGTGGTTGCAGGTCCCGCAGCTGCTTCTCGAGCGTGGCGCAGCGGGCCAGGACCTCGCTGTAGTGCTGGTGGCTCTCGCGCAGGCTCCGGCTGCTGCCCCGCAGCTGCAGCGACAGGGTGTTCTTCTCCTCGAAGAGCGGGGACAGCTGGGGAGGGGAAGAGGGGAGCGCGGGGCAGCTCTGAGTCAGCCAGCCATGCTGCTCCCCTGGGAGCCCAGGGCTCAGCCCACCCAGCCGGGCACCGACCGCAGCCACCGCCAACCTCCCCCAGGCAAGGTCTCCCTCTGACAGAGCCCCCAGTTTGCAGCCCCTTTGATGCCGGGACCAGCCCCTGGCTGCATCTTGCTCTGGCCTTGGTCTCTGCGCCTTCCCCACCCACTCACACAGGGGGCCACTGGTTTCTGGCTGCTCGGGGGCTGAGGACAGGGAAGGGCCTGCCCCCAGCCCTGTGTCCACGGCACCCTTTACCCCCTGGTACAGACCGGGGCCTCCCCTCCTGCTCACCTCAGCTGCAGCTGCAACGGGAGGGTGGTGCAGGACCTAGCAAAGTCCCCAAAGCAGGCAGGGGCCCATGGACAGCCAGGGGCCTGGCTCCTCCCCGCCCTGCAGCCAGGCGTGTCCCGTACCTTGCTATGGAGCTGCTGGATCCTCAGCTCCTTGTGGTGCAGCTCCTTCAGGCTGTCGCCCAGCTGGGCGCGGAGATGCTTCGTCTCGGCTTCCAGGTTGGATGCATCCCTGGTGCCAGGGGGCTCTGTCGAAGCCTGCCGGGGAGAGTGACTCTACCGCTGAGTGCCAGACCCTCGGTAACACCCCCGGCCCAGTGCCCTACAGAGAGCCCTCCAGGCCTGGGACCCCACAAGCCACCCCCTCGAGATGCTCAGCACCGGCCCTCTGGCTCTTCTGAACCTCGCTGCTCACCTGCCCCTGGTGCTGCTCCTCCACAACCTGCGACTGGGACAGGGGCGGCCGCAGCTCCTGCACAATCCTTTGCAGGTGGCTCAGCTGCTGGTCCTTGTCGGCTATGGCCATCAGGCACTGCTCCTTCACCCCCCTGCTCTGCTCCTCCCACGTGGCCTTCTCCTGTCTGCAAAGAACATGCAGGGGGGTTCACGGAGGATATTCCCCCAACACAGCCGCAGGGAAGAAGCCTCCCCCTGTGCGTGCCAGGTCCAGAGGCAGGCACCAGGGAGAAGCAGATGCGTGGACTGGAGCCTCTTGCAAAGCTGAGCAGTATCTCCCTACTTTGGACAGCATGAACAGCGCAGAGACCTGGGCAACACCCGCAAAGCCTGTAGGCACCCCTGCCTCGGGTATCTGCTGTTCTCGAGCATCCTCAGACTGCGTTGGTGCCTGGGGGCATCTGGCAGCCCCACCTGCAGCTCGCTGTTTCTCCTGCACAGCCGGGAATGACTGACCCCTGCAGTCCATGCCATCCCACGCTCCCTCCCGCGGCAGTGAAGGCCCCTCTTTTTTTATAACCGTCTATGCCTGGCATCAGGGGACTCCCCAACGGGCCTGGGTGGCTGGTCAAAGCTTCCGCTGGGGGACCTGTGCTCGTTACCATCCCTATGCATCAGACTGGCAACCCTGGTATGCAGAGCGGGGCGCACGTCCTCTGCCTGAGGGGCTCCACCTGCCAGGTGGTCCTCAACACCAAACGGCCTCAGCTTGGGGTTTGATGCGAGGCTTTCTTGCTGCCTTCTTTAGCAAAAGAGACAACAAGGAAGAGAAACGGCATCTGCAATCAACAAGCTTGTCCTCGCAGACATTCGGCGCCCATCACCAACCACATCTGTGAGCTGTGCATGGAGACATCTCCACGCTCAATATGACTTGCCGTTGTGCAGACACCGGGCACACATCACCAGCTGAATGGGCCATTGAGAGAAAGGTGTGGGGAAATGAGCCAGGGCATTTGCAGCACCTCTATGAGACAGGCAGGTTACCTGTGGCTCTGGTAGCGGGGGCAGCAGGGAGAGGGAAGGGCTGCTGGATATCAGCTTGTGGACTGTGTGGTCCAGGCAGCCTTCAGCACAGGGCAGGCATGAAGCTAGCAAGATCAAGGACCTTGCCTGCGTACAACTGGGACGAGTTCCTGCAGCGACTTAAATGAGGGGTCAGCAATCACAGGGGCTGTCGTGCGTCAGAGCTGGCACAAGGAAGGAAGTCAGCTCCTACGTGCCAGCACTGCTTGCAGCAGGTGTGACCCGAGTGCAGCAACGTGCGGTGTTAGCCACTGCCGAGGGCAGGGAACGGCACAATGGCAACCCTGCCTACCCAGCACCCCTAACGCCTGCTCCGACCCGCGTCCAAGGGAGGACTCGGTCACTGCCCCGACTCCGCGTGCTGTTCTCACCTGAGCTGCTGGAGCTCTTGCTGCCAGGAAACCCCCTCTTGTTGGAGCTGCTCTTGGACCCGGCGCAGCTCCTCTGCCTCCTGCTGCTGCTCCTGCAGCTGCGTCCGCAGGCGAGAGATCTCGGCCGTGTCCACGCCGACCTGCAGGTACTGCTGCTGCAGGTTCTTCAGCTCCGTCACCTGCGGCGGGACAAAACCAACGTGGGGAGAAGCCCTGTCACAGATGCTGAACGAACAGGCACGGCGTTTTGCCCTGGCTGTTCACCAGCGCTGCTGAAGCGCTCTCTATCACAGCCTCCGGGCCGGTCCCGCTCACAGCTGCTCAGATCCCGCACCGGAGAGCTGCCCATCCTGCCCCAGCCCCCCAGAGCCAGCTTTATCTACCAACAGGACGATACACCTATGCCCGAGGAGGGGAAACAGAACAACCAGCTGAGGGATGCCCCTGGGGCGATGCCTGGCTCAATTACCTGCTTAAATAGAGAAAAGCCTTGGGCAGTTTTCCAGGTTGGTGGGAAAACTTCTACATGTGAGAATGAGAAAAAACATCTGTGTAGCTCCCCTTGTTGTTAATTTGCCACTGAAGGCAAGCGTGTCACATCTTCCCAGCACGAATCTATTGAGGGCTGCTATAAAACAGTGAAGGGAGGGAGGGAGGGAGTGCAAGCTGGAAACCAAGGTTTGCTGTTTCATCGGTGCAAAGGCACAGGCCGAAGACCTGAGACAGATGGGGAAAACTGCTCCTCACCTAGGGACCAATGACACAAATGGGCTTGCTGACAAGAAGAGACAGCTCTGCAGGATGGGGAAAAGCTAAAGCACAGTCTTCAGTGGGGTCCTTCCTATCCCCAGAGCAAAGGTGAACACAAGGCTGGTGTTAACTGGAGGGCAAGGGGTGACTAAACCCTTCTCCGGGCCTGGGCTCCACTGGGGTAAATCAGAAGACAGCTTCCTGAGATCAACACATA
The DNA here is from genome assembly GCF_000455745.1 of Alligator sinensis. NCBI lineage: Eukaryota > Metazoa > Chordata > Crocodylia > Alligatoridae > Alligator > Alligator sinensis. The sequence goes on along the minus strand of NW_005843407.1, from coordinate 106,345 downwards.
CGAGCTGCTTTAAATTCAGGCCCCTGCAGGAGAGGCTGGGGGGATTCCCACACACTGACTCCATGCAGAGAAGACGCTCGCAACGACAGAAAGTGGGGTGAATGAGGTGGCAGCAAGGAATGAGCGAGCACTGAGGTCTGCAAGGCAAGATCATCACCGAGCATGGAGGCAGGACAAGCATTTAGGTCATGCCTGTTCCAGCCGGGATCTTGGACAAGGCTGGACAGAAACAACCGCCACACCTGTGCCGAAGCAACAGGGCTGGGCTGCAATGCACAGGCGCTGGCGCTGCTGGGTTGGGGCAGGAAGCTGAAGTCTATGGGGGTAAGGGGAACACAATGGGAAAACAGGTCCTGCAAGCTTCAAGCTGTGGGGGAAGAATAGGGAGTAGGACGAAGGCACTGAGCAGCTGTGCAGAGCAATGAAGCCCCAGTGCAGCGTGGGGCTGAGCCTGAGCGCAGGGGCAAGATCCTCCAGCCAGGACCCTGCGGGGTTGGTGCCAGCAGCAGCATTGGCACAGCCCATCCCCAGCACCAGTGCCTTGGGAGGAGGATTAACCCCTCCCACCCCCACACACATGGAGCAGCAGGAGGGAGGTGGAAACACCGTGACACCTCCAGTGATGGAGTCCACAGCTTCCCCGGACGTCTGTCACGGCCTCCCTGCTCTGACAGTGAGGAAGTGCTTCCTGGGATGCAACCTAAACCTACTTTGCTGCAACTTCCAGCGGTTTGTCTGAGTCCTCCTCTGCAGCAAGAGAAAAAAAGGTGCTTTCCCTTGCGAGGATCTATTTCTGTTCTGCCCTCTCCAGATGTTCACACCCGATCCAGCACCAGGACTGGCTTGTGAACAGGACTACGTGATGCGCTTGCCTGCCACGGCAGGGGACGGACTCAGAGACCACAGATGTCCCTTCCAGTCCTGCTCTCCCATTAACAGAGCTACACAGTCAAGGTCAGCAAAGCAATTATTGAGCGGACACCAAAGTCCAGAGATGACTAAGACGGGTAAATAGGAAGAGGGGGGAAGGAGGTACATGGTAGGGCACCCCAATCGTCTGCCGCAGGAAGGCAGGAGCCCCAAACACCTGCCCGTCCAGAACCAGACTGGATCGGAGACTACAAGCTGTGCCGCATCAGCCCCAGAGAAAAGAGCTGGGCAAGCAGAAGCAGGTCTGGACCCAATTTACGACCCTGCTTTAAATGAGACACCGAGTCACAGAGGCCAAAAGAACGATGGAGTCACAAGGGCCCCGGGTGCATCGGGACGCACGTGTGCTGCGTTTGCGCTATGAATGCCAGACCTCCTGGGTCTTCAGTAGGATGCTGGAGGAGGTCCCTGCTAGAGCTCCCTCCCAGGCTCCCCCAGGGGTGTAAGAGGGGCGGGGGAGCGCCAACTCACCAGCCTGTCCCTGTCGGCTTGCAGGGAGGACAGGGCCTTCTTCAGGCTCTGCACTTCAGCCGGGCTGGCGGACGTGCTCACGGCCGCTTGCTGCTTTGCTTCCTCCACCTTTCGGGCTTTGTCCAGTTCGCTCAAGATCCGGTCCCTCTCGCCCTGCAAGCTGGCCATGGCTTTGGAGAAGGACTTGACCTGGCTGGAGGCCCCGTCCAGCTCCGAGGACACGCGGCGAAGCTCTTCCTCTTTGGCCCGGAGCTGCTGATGAAGCTTCTCCACCTGGGACAACAGTCCGCGTTCGTCCGCAGCCTCCTTCAGGGCTGCCAGTTCAGACACCAGGGAGTCTCGCTCTCGGGCAAGGCTGCTTTGCCCCTCCTGCAGCTGGGCCCTCTCCTTCTGGAGGCTGTGAACTAGGCCCTGCTGCTCCTCCATGTCCGCAGCGTATTTCTGCTGCAGCGCCCGGAGCTCCTCGTTGCTCTGGTCCCAGCTGTCCTGGAGAGAGCTCATCGACTTCCCAAATGACTGAATTTGGGCTCGGAGATCCTTGTTCTCCTCCGTGACTGCCAGCAGCTTCTGCTCCATCTCCATCAGGTCCCGCGCCAGCTCGGCCACCCGCTCCTCCGCGGTCTCCGTCTCGTTCCGCATGACCCCCGCATCGTGGTGAAGGTGCTTCAGCTCCTTCCTCAGTTTGTGCTCGGTCTCGTCCACCTTCTTGGCTGCCTCCCTCTGGACGCGGTCCAGGTCCTCCTCCACTTCCGTCAGCCGCTGCTGCGTGAGCGTGAGCCGACTGCTCAGCTCCTGCACCTCGTCCTCCCTGCCTTTCAACCGGGCCTCAAGATCCACGACGGCGGCCCCCTCGCGCAGCGCTGCCACCTCGTCCCGCGCTTCCGAGAGGGAGGCGGTCAGGGTCTCCATCTCCTCGGACAGGCCGACTTTGTCCTTCTGCAGGGCTTCCACCTGCTCCCGGAGAGCTTCCAGGGCACGGTCGGCCTCTTTCAGCTGCTCTTCTGCGCTGGCCTTGTCTTTTTCCAGGGCTTGGATCCTCTGAAGCTGCGTTTTGAGGAGCTGCTTCTGCTGAGAGTCCTTTATGGAAATGACCTGGTTCAGGTCCTCGCGGTACCGCACCAGCTCGGCCTCCAGCTTGGCGTTCTCCGAGTGGAGGTCGTCCATCCGGCTGTGGAAGCTGCGAATCTCCTCTTTGAGTGTGTTGTTCTCCGTGGCCGCCTCTTGGATCAGCTGGTCTTTCTCCAAGATGACGGCGAGGTGGCGTTCCTCCAGCTGCCGGTACTCTCTCAGCACGCGGTCTCTGTCATCCTGCAAAGAGGACATGGACTTGGTGAAGGAGTCCAGCTGAGCCTTCTTCTGCCTGCTCTCCTCCCTGACTACCTTCATCTTCTCGGCGAGACGGTCGAGCTTGTCCAGTGCTTTTTTCCTCCCATTTTCCAAGGCCGTTTTCTCCTCTTCCTTCTTGCTCAGGTTGCTCTCCAGCTCTTTAATCTCCTCCGTGTGCTGCTGCTGGAACTCGGACACAGCCGCCACCACCGCCTCCTCCTTGGCGGAGAGCAGACTCAGGATCTTTTGATCCTTGGCCCCGATCTCTTCTTGCAGCTTGTTCGTCAGGTCCCGGGAGGCCTGGAGGTCAGCCTCAAGCTGCTCGCAGCTGAATCTGCAGTCCTGGAGGCTGGCTTCTTGCTGCCGGACGGTGCTCTCCAGTTCTTCTCTTGTAGACTCGCACTTGGCAAAGGAGTGACGTGTATTGGCAAGCTGGTCTCGGAGGCTCTTGATCTCTCCCTCCAGCTTCTGTTGTTCGCTCTGAGAGTCCCTGTGCAGCCGCTGAGCCTCTTCCAGCTGAGACAGGAGCCCCTTGTTCTCTTCCTGCAACTTTTCAGATGCCTCTCGATGCTGCTGGGCCTCCCTCTTGGACTCTGCCTCCCAGTCCCGTTTGTCATGCTCGAGCCTGGACACAGGAAGAAGAACATATGAGGCCAATCCCCCACGCATGTCACTACCCACATTTGCATCAACAATCACTAATGCTACACGTTGCTAGAGCACCTGCCACCCTAGCACGTAGGGGCAGCCCGCACGACTGCATCAGACGTTCCCCGTCTCCTGGAGCGTCCCCCCTGGTCCCTGGACAGCACAGTGGAGCCCTGCCAATACTCAGCTGTCAGTAAATAGACTTTCATTTTCTGTTCGTCTCAAAATTGTTCTAGCTTAATCCTCTCCCATGCTGCCTGCTCAAATGGGCCTGCTCCCCGCAGAGACACTTTGGCTGGCATTCCCAACAAGCCTGCTGGACTGAAGAGACAGCAGGGAAGTTAACATCTGTGTCCCTTTACCCCTTCCCTCATGGTGCTGAATTTGGGTATGCTGCATCTGGGCTTGTTTCACAGACAATGCAGGCTGGAAAGGACCTCAGGTCACATCTAGTCCAACCTCCTGCTCCAAGCAGGACCAGCCCCAACTGCATCATCCCCGCCAAGGACCAAGGCTTTGTCTAGCTGGGTCTTAAACACCTCCAAGGATGGAGACTCCTTCACCTCTCTGGGTAACCTGCTCCAGTGCTTTATTACCCTCCTAGTGAGAAGGTTTTTCCTGATATCCAACGCCAACTTCCCTTGCTGCAGCTGGAGCCCATTGCTCCTTGTCCTGTCGTCTGCCCCCACTGAGAGCAGCCCAGCTCCATCCTCTTTGCAGCCCCCCTGCAGGGAGGTGAAGGCTGCTATTCAGTCCCCCTCGGTCTTCTCTTCTGCAGACTCAATCAGCCCATTTCCCTCAGCCCCTCCTCACCAGTCCTGTCCCCCAGCCCTCAAACCATTTTTGTAGCTCTCCACTGGACTCTCTCCAGTGTGTCCACATCCTTTCTATGGTGGGGGGCCCACAACTGGACGTGGGACTCCAGATGTGGCCTCCCCAGTTTCCTTGCAGACCTGGCCCTCTAAAGCCAGAGGCTTGCTGTGGGAATCCTGACTGACTCCAGGATTTAATTAAAACAACTGAATGAAGTCTTCAAATGCCTTTTGCTTTTCAACAGGGGCCTGGAAACTTGTCCACCCCCGTGGCTTCTCCCCCTTTAAATCCAAAGGCCTGTTTACGGCAGGGATTTCCAAGGGCAGTATCTTCTACTGGACCAAGTATACAGCAGGGATGCAGACAAGCTTTCGAGTCCCGCTGTGCCCTTCCCTCAGGCCTGGAGACGGCCAGCAGAACCTGAACGCTGGCCCAGCGATACAAACAGTCCCATAAAAACACCACCCACAGAAGCCCTCATCTCCTGCGTTTTTGCTGGACTGTCACGGCTCTGCACTGCCTCCAGCTGCAAGGACCAGAGCAAAGAGCTATCCCCTCGTTACCTGGATATCTGAATCTGCAGCTCCTCGGCGTGCATGGTCATCTGTCGAACCTGGTCCTTCAGGACCGCGCAGGTCTCCTCCTTGGACCGGATCTCCTCCTCCTTTTTTTGGATGGCCTTGGTAAACTTCCTCTCCCACGTTCTGGACTCGTCTATCACGCGGTCCCGGTCGTCCTGGAGGGAGGACATGCTGCGGGTGAAGGCTGCAAGCTGGGCCAGGGTTTTGTTCAGGCTGCCTTGCAGCTGCTTGGTTTCTTGGTCCTTCTTGTGCAGGGAGTCTTGGACGTCCCCAACGGCCCCTTCCAGCCGGTCCCTCTCTCTGTGCGAGGCTGCCAGCTTCTCAGCCATGTTCTCCACCTCCTTCGCATGCTTGTCTCTCTCTTGCACCAGCCTTTTCTCGAAGTCTTCGCCTTGCTTTTTGGCTTGAGCTTGTACCTGGTCCCTGGTCGCCTGCAGCTCCTCCTTCACCCTGAGGCTTTCTGCAAGCACCCTGGCCGCCTCGCTCTGGGTGTCGTCCAGCCGCGCTCTGCAGGACGCCAGCTCGGCTCGTGCTTTCTCGGCGTCTTCACCGGCCCTGGCCACGCTCTCTTTGGCTGCCTCCAGCTCCTTCTGAGACTCGCTGTGGACGAACTCCAGGGCTTTCACAGTTCTCTCCAGGCCGCTGACTTTCTCCTGACTCCTGATGCAGTCCTTCTGCAGCTGCCTCACCTCCTGCTGCTTCTGCTTCAGCAGCTCCTGCAGCTCCTTGGCGTGCGTCCTGCTGCCATCTCCCTTCCGGGCACACTGCAGCTTCTCTGCGTGCTCCCTCCGGGTCTCCGCCTCCGCTTCGGCTTTCTCCCTCAGCAGCTGGCGCTTCTCCTCCTCCAACTCGTGCATGGCTCTTTGCAGACCCTGCAGCTCAGACCTCAGCTGCTCGTCTCTGGCCTGGAGGTCCGTCACGTCTTGCTGGTAGTTCCCAATGCTCCCGTTCAGTTCTGCCAGCTGATTCATGAGCCTTTCCTCCAGATCGTCCTTCTCGGCCTCCGTGGCTTCCTTCAGCTGGGTCATCCTGGCCAGCTCTTCCTTGGTTTGTCGGCCGGTCAGCTCCATCTGGGCGACCGTCTCCTGCAGGCTGTTCAGGTCCTGGACCTTTGCTGCCACGAGGCTCTCTAAGGCTGCTTTCTCCTGCTCCAAAGTCTCCACGCTCGCACGGACGCGGCCAAGCTCTTCTTCCGCAGCCGTCCTGCCCTCCTCCAGGTCCGAGATTCGCTCCGCGAGCTGAGCTATTTGCTGCAGGTGAGCACCAATGTCGCTGGGTGAAGCGCTGCCTTCCCTCTCTTTTCGTTCTGCCTCGGCTACGGGGCCGGCGGTGGCGGGCACCAGGGTCTCTGGAGGGCTGCTCACATCCTTGAGGTCTTCAGCCCTCGCTAGAGGAGATGCTGCTGCAGGAACTACTCGACTTTCTTCTACTTCTGCTGCCTTCAGGCTTTCCTTCAGCTTGGACTCTGCGCACTGCATCTGGTGCTTCAAGTCCTGCACCTCTTGGCTAAGAGCAGCCTTTTCAGCCATTAACATCTCCAGTTGGGCAGAGAGAGACTGATGCTCCTGCCTGGCACGCTCTAGCTCCTCGCTAAGGCCGGCGCTCATCGGGGCTGCGTCTCCCGCCCTGCCGGGGTCACCGTCAGCAGGATGCACCTCTGCCCTCAGCCGCTCGTTCTCCTCTTCCAGTTCCAAGATCTTCTGTTGCTTGGATTTTGCAAACTTCCTCATCTTCTCCTTCATCCCCTCGACCTCCCGCTCAGTGTCCTGCAGCTGCTTCTCCGCTTCTCTTTGCTGACCCTCCGCCCCTTTCAAGCGGAGGAAAACCTCCTGCTTCTCCTGCCTGACGGTCTCCAGGACGCGCTGGATCCGCTCCGCCTCGTTGCTCACGTTCTCATAGGACTGCAGGAGGGTTTCGTATTCTTTCTGCAGCTCCTGGTGTTTCTCTCGCCACTCGGAGCTCGTGGCAGCCTGCGAAGACCTCGCGGATTCGACCTCCTTCTCTAGCGTCTCTCTCTCTCGAGTGATGCCCTCAAGGGCCAACTTCAAGCTCTCACAAGAGCTATCGAGGTTCTGGTTTTCCATGAGGGCTTTGTCTACCTCTGCAATGAGCTTCTCTCTCTCTTCTGTGAGCCTGGCTACCTTTGCAGATAATGCGTCTTTCTCCGCTGCCCAGTCGCTAGCCTGGCGCTCCAGGTCCCTCAACCTAATGGAGAGATCTTCGGCGGTGGCTCTAGCCGCAGCCAGCTCCTCTTTTAGAGACTTGCTCTCCTTCAGCGCCTCCTTCCTGGAGATGAGCGCGGCCTGCAGCTTCCTCTGCATTTGGCTCTTCCACTTGGCTTCTTCGGCCCCTTCGTCTTGCTTCTGCTGGACTTCGAGCAGCTCAGCCTGCAGCCGCCTGCTCTGCTCCTCATGCGCCCTCGCCTGCCCGTCCAGCTGGCTGCTCAGTGCCTGGATCACGTCATCTTTTTCCTGGCGCTCTGCCTGCGCGCTGGCAAGAGCTTCGCTCTTTTCCCCGAGCTGCGCGTGGAGAAGTCCGATTTCTTCTTCCTTCTGCCTCACAAGGCCTTTTAGCTCCTCCACATCTTCCTGTCCGGAGATCTCTGCGTGGCTCCTCTCCAGCTCCAGCTGAAGACTTGCCGCCTTGGCTTCTGCTTGCTGACAGGCTCTTTGCAGACCGGCCACCTCCGAAAGCAGCTGGGCGATGCGCTCCTGTAGCTGGACGGCTGCTTGGGACTTGTCAGCGAGCTCCGTTTCCACGCGGCTGATCTCGCCTCGCAGCTGGTCTCGCTCAGCCTGCAGCGCCGCCAGCTCTGCCCCCGGCTCTTCCGCAGAGATGTCTGCGTCCTGCCGGAGGCTGCCGCTGGCCTGTGTGTTTTCTGCTTCCAGGGATGAAGACTGCATGCTGCAGCTGGAGACAGGTGCACTTAGAGGCCTCTCTGCAGACGCCCTCTGCTCCTGGAGCTGCCTGAGCTCATCTTGGATGCTTTCCTTCTCCTTGCTCTGCTTGTCAAACTGCTCCTGCAGGAGGTTGTAATCATCCTTTTGCTGCTTCAGTTGCTCCCTGTGGTGCCGGTCTTTCTCCTGAGCCTTCTTTATCGTGTCCTTGCGAGAGGCCAGAGCCTCCTGCAGCTTTCTGTGGAGCTGCTCCCGCTCTTGTTCCAGGGCAGAGATTCGTGCTCTCAGGGCGGATGTCTCCTGCTCTTCAAGACCCGCAGCAGATGCACCAACGTCCTCACTCTTGCTGTCGCCCTCATCTGCTGGGAAACGAGCTTCTGAGCTCTCACGAGCTGCCGTTAGCTTCTGGAGGGCTGACTGGCTCTCCGTGACCTCCGCTCTCAGGGACTCGACAAGGGTGGCCTTGTCCTGCAAGCTTTGCCTCATCTCCTCTATCTGTGCCTGGGACCGTGCCTCAGCCGCCTCCTTCTCCAGCAAGGCGTCACGGAGGCTCTGCAGCTCAGCTTCTCTTTCGGCCGGCACCGTCTCCTTGCCTGGGCTCTCGGGAGTCCCCTCGGTGCCTGAACGCGGTCCGCTGGGGGCATTCTCTTCCGCTGCGGCTTCCGGCGCCTCTGCACCCGGCTGCTCTCGCCCGCACGCCAAGTCGCTCTCCAGCCTACTGACCTTCTTCAGCAGCTCCTTCCTGTTGACGAGAGCTACCTGCAGCTTCCGCTTCACCTGCTCGTTCTCCCTCCTCAGCAGCTCCAGTTCTCCGACCGGCACCTCCTCCTCCCTACGCGGTGCCGCCTCGCCTTGCCGCTGGGGTCCATCACCCACCAGGCGCGTGTCTTCTGCCTCCCCCACCGTCTCTGTCTGCTGGTCTCGTACCTCCGGGGTTTGCTGCCGTTGGCTCATCTGCTCCTTCAGGCTCTTCAGCTCGCTGCCCAGAGAGAACTTCTCTTCGTTTAGCAGGACCATCTTCTCAGACATGCTGACGCTGATCTCCATCATCTGCTGGTCCCTTTCCTGCAAGGTGCGCTGGAGGCTCGCCACAGTCTCCGTCTGCTCAGCGAGCAGCTCTTCCAGCCGGGCGGTCTCCAGCTCCTTGGCAGTAATGTTTTGGGACAGCTCCTCCGTCTTGACCGTGCTCTTCCTCAGGCGTTCCTCCCTATCCAGCACTTCACCCTCCTTCCTCTCCAGCTGGCTTTTCAGGCCCTTGGCTACAGCGTCCTGTTGAGATAGCTCCAGCTGGGCCTCGTCAAGGTCCTTCTGCAAAGCTTCAATTTTGACCTCCTTGGATTTCGACTCGTTTTTCAGGCTCTGGATCTGTTCCTTCAGGAGGCTGAACTGCACCGTCCTGCTTTCGTAGTCCGAGAACCTCTGCTTTTCCGAGTCGGCGAGGTTTTCCTCCAGCTGCCTCACCTGCTCCTTGAGCTCCGTGATGGTACAGAGCTCCGTCATCTGTGACAGGAGCTGGTCTCTCTCACCAGCCAGGGCACAAAGGGCACTGGAAGAGTCCTCAACATTTCTCCTGTGTTCCTCAACCAGCTGGTTTAGCCTGCTTATTTCTGCAGCTTTCTCCCTTAACTCGTTTTCATGCAGCTCCTCTGATGATCGCAGGCGTGCTTGCAGGTCCTCAATCTGCATCTGCAACCTCGTCAGCTCCTGAGGCTGACATGTGCCAGGCTCTGGGGCTGCTCCAGAGACTTCTAGCACAGCCCCCATTTCCCCTCCGCCCTGGATGATGCTCTCCGGGATGCTTGTCTGCTCCCGATGCTCTGCGATGCCTTGGGCTTCCACCTCTGTAAGCATGGAGCTGCCGCTCAGTTCGTTTTGGGGAGGTGAGGCCTCCTGCCCTTCTCCCGTGAGGAATTCCACCTGGGATCCTTCTCCCAGCAGGCTGGTCTCTTCTCCCGTCCAGGTCCCCATGGAGGTTTGACTGCCCGGGTCCTGCAGCTGCTGCCGCTTCAGGAAGTCGATCTCCTCCTGAGCCTCGCTGAGCTCTAGCAGCAAAACCGACAGCTCTTTGTGTTCCTCTGCAGCCACAGACCCCTGAGTGGCGGGTGAGCCACCGGCTCCAGCCAGCTGCGAGCTGCAGGTGGAAGCGTCCTCTGTACCGGCCTAAAACAAGAAGAAAAGGTTTGCTTTCGGCACACCAGGAGGCTCTCGATCGCTGTGCAAAGCCTGCTCAACCCTCGTGCCCGGTGCCCAGTTGGAAAGGACCTTAGGAGCAGCTACGACTGCCAGTCCAAGGGGACGAATGCACTTGGACAGAGGGATATCAGCTCAGAGAGGTCCCTCGAGGGATTCAACTCTCTTGTGCTGAGCTGCCAGCTACCCAAGAGGCACAAAGGGGTCAAAATCCTTTGTTACGTGGGGTTAGAAAAAAGGCCCATGTGCTGTTGAGAGTCGGGGTCAGGGTTGGAGAAACTGAGCGAACGCCTGGAGCAAGGCGCTGTCTCTTCTCAGAGGTCTTCTGGAGACACGTGGGGGCAGGGGATCCCCGACTTCTCCCTGTGCCTACCCGGGCAGTACTTTAATTGCCCGTGACCTCCATGTCTAAGCATTGCAGAGGCTGTCCTCTGGCAGGCTGGAGGGGATCACAGCACAGCCAGGCTGGCGGGGCCCTCAGGTCACAACTAGTGCAGGCCCCTGCTCCGCACAGGGTCAGCCCCCGAGCACGTCATCCCAGCCGGTGGCTGTCAAGCCTCGAAGCACCCGTGTGCGAGGCACGACTCAAGAGGGCTCAGCATGAAGGACCTGGAGCAGCAGCAAAAGGCTGTACAATGCTGGCGGTGGCAGAAGATTCTTTGGACTTTCCTCAAACCCTCCTGAGCAAGACTGTGGCCTCAACTTTGGATTGGTCTGGTCGCATGAGAAGCCACCGCTGCAAAGCTCATACCTGTGGCGGAGGTGCAGGGTCATCAGGCAGCTGGGGACTTGGCTCTTCGCGACTCTCTGGCACGACTGAGGCACCTAGAGACAGAAAACACATGCCTGTCGCCATCAGCACGTCCGGCTCCATGCCCAGCCCACGAGCAGAGGGAAGGGGCAGACATGTGGCTGCAGCACACATTTTAAACAGGGCGAAGCGTGCGTGCATGCTTGGGGCCTGGCTCTCTCCAATCATCTCATGGGCCCAGCAGCCCACGAGGCTAGGAGGTCCTCCTAACCCACAGCAGCTGGGTGCAGCAAGAGGGAAAACCAGGTCTCTGGCTCCTGGCCTAGCACCTTGCTTCTTCCCAGGCCCCCTCCTTGCATGCTACGTTACCCACCCAGCCTTCACCCAGCCATCTCGCCTCTTCCTTGAGCCGTCTCAAGCTCCTCCCGTCCCCATGCATCAGAACCTCCCCTCTGCCGGTGTCACTTCAAACCTGGCGCCGAGCCCCGCCGCTCCCTGCTGAAGCCCTCGCCGCTCGGTCACCCCAACACCCGCATCCTGCATCTTACCCTCAGGCCCAGGCGAGGGGTCTCCAGCTGAGGACGGTTCCTCAGGACTCGGCGACTCTGGTGACAGGGCATCAGCTCCGGGGCTGTCAGCCTACCAGCAACAGAGAGAGGGGACTCTTTTAAACAACCTGCAGTTAACTTGCAGAACTCACTGCCACAGGAGGTGGTGGAAGCTGATAGCATAGCCAGGGTCAACAAGGAACTTGGTAATTCATGGCTGATGGGTCTATCAATAGCTACTGACCAGAAGGGTTGGAGATTTCATAGACATTAGGGCTGGAAGGGACCTCAGAAGATCATCCAGTCCAGCCCCCTGCCCCAGGGACAGGAAGCCAGCTACAGTCAAAGGATCCCAGCAAGATAAACGTCCAAATGTTTCTTAAAAAAGTCCAGAGAGATGTTTACTCTGATCTCTCTAAACCCCTAACGGTGGATGCTAGCGAGGGTAATGAACAGGGGATAGATCTCTCTAGAGGGATCCAGTTGAATGTGCTCCCCTCTGCAGCATCCACTTCTACCACTGTTGGAGACGGGCCTTTTTGATGTGCCATGGGTTTCCTGCCGAAGACAGAAGACTGGGCTAGACGGACCATTGCTCTGACCCAGTAAGCCAGTGCTCACGTTCTTCGAGCCGCAGCCTTCACCCTGGGGCTCTGCTCTTTTAGCAGCCTCGTGTCTAGTCGGACCTGTTTTACCTTCACCCGTTACTTTATGACTTACCTCTGTTGCCCCATGGAGGAAAAAGTCTGTATAAGAGTAGTCAACAGTTTAAGGGCAGAGCTGAGCTCAGTGGTACGGCAAAGGCTGACCCTGTGGGCGTCAAGACGTATCGCAATCCTCATGTGGGCCCGCTCCTTCCTGCCTGCCTCCCTGCGCTCCCATCAGCCCATTCCCACCCCCTGAGCACAGCAAGGAGAGGCCCGTGGACACAGGGTCTGCCCTCTCTTTGACAGAGCCATGCCGCATAAGAGCTTCCCTTCCTAGGGCTTAGACGGAAGAGGCCTGTGGGATGAGGGGCGCTCGCGAGCGGGCAGACACATGCAGAGTAGCCGCGTGGTCTTCAGCCGAGACCCTGCACATGCTGTCATCACTGCAACCCGCTGCATGCAGGTGGCAGTTTCTAAACAGCAGCCGTGCATGCTGGACTAGCAGGAGGAGGGGAGGTCAAAGCTGCCGTGAGGGAGGGACGACCGAAATGCCCTTTCGTTAACACAACACTCATGTGGTGCTTGGGATCCTCTCACAGCCCATGCGAACAACTCCGGGCTGAGGTCAGGTCCCAGCCAGGTCAGCCCGTGCAGCAGCTGCCTGCGGGGGTGGAAAGCAGGCAAACGCATCGCTGCGGCTCAGTCGCAACCGCAGCAGCCCCAAAGCAAACCCCTGTATGCTCAAGCGGAGGACACAGGACACTGAAAAGTTTCAGCAATGCAAGTGGTGCCACCATCCCACAATCACGATGCAGAGCGCCCAGCGAGCACCAGCCCTGTGGACAGATCGTGCCCGCAGACCTAGCTCCTGGTACAGATTTCAACCAGCAGGTACTGAACCTTTTGGCCTCATGGGTCAGATGAGTGGTGCGGGGCTGGATCGAGCCCTGGAGTATGACACCTGCCCTCCGCGTGCCAAGAATGGGTCCTGGGGGCCCCCCCAACACCTGCAGCCCGGCTCTGCATGCTCGGATCAGACACCAGCATGCAGGGTCTGGAGATTTGGCAGCAGCAAACCAGTGCTGCCAAATTTCTAGATCCAGGAGGAGCCCCACGGGCCAGATGACGCAGTGCCACAGGTCGGATCTGGGCCGCCTGGCCAAACCATCCTAGCCACCGAGGCACCAACATCTGCACAAAGCCGACATGGGATGCAGCAGCCCATCCCTGCGCAGGGTCCGCGTTCATGTGTATCTCAGCTCAGACAGATACCAACGGCAATGGCCCGCATTGGCACCAGCACTGATCTGATCTGCGGAGACCAAGGTCAAAGAGGTTCTGCGACCCCTTGCTCCTGCCCGACATATTGCTCATTTGGCAAGATGCAAGACATATCTCCTGCCAGGGCCATGGGGCAGCACAGGGCTGGATGCATCCTGCCACGCGCAGCTCAGCCGGGCCGGACTGGGCCAAAGGCTGACGCACCTTGCGGAGGGCAGAGAAAAGCAGCCGGAAGGATACCCCAATTCCCGTGCAGCCAGCGAAGGGGAGGGGCTTGATACCCAGCCAAGTACAGGCTGTATGCAGAGCCTCTTCTGCCACCCACATAAATCCAGCTAATCATGCCCCAAAGAGGATTGCTTGGAGAGGCCACAGCTACTTAGGGGAAGCTGCTCAAGGCTGCGCCCTTGACCGACTTGGAGTCCGGCCTGTGCGAGTCGTTACCTGGTTGGGATGCTCCGTGCCCATCGCAGCTTCCAGCTGAGCCTCCACAAGGGCCAGTCGAGCGCGCAGGGTCTCTGAAATGGTCATGAACAAGCAGGCGTTAACCTTCCCTCCCAGGCTCGCTCTCAGCAACGTGCCAGGTGGGGACGAGAAGCGCAATCACCCCCAGACGAAGGACGTCTCAGAGAAAGGCTGTGATTGCCCCGACAGGGTGCTGGCACCAGGGCAGGCGTCTTCCAGAGCACCCTGGAGAGGGCTACAGGATTTAGGAGAGCCTGCTGTGATGAAAACCTTTAGGCGCGCCCTAGTCCCACTCTCCCCTTTCATGCGAAGTGAAATGGAGTTGCTGTTCTGGCCCCAAAGCAGTTCAGAACCGCAGGGCTTGCAGCAACAGGTGCCAGGAAAGAAAGAGCCACTCGGTGACCTTCTGTAAACCAGCACCTAGAAGCCATGGTGAGAGGCGCACTGCAAAACCCCAGACAGAACTGCAATGGGAAAAGTGCCCACATTAACATCATCTGATATGCTTGAAGGTAATGCTTTTAACGACCAAAAGAGGACTTTCCCGACTCGCTGCCGCAGGAAAGGAACTCAGCGACTCCCATTGGGATGAGTTATGGACAGGTTTGACCAGGGAGATACTCGAATGCGTGTCCTCCTCCAGGATGCACATCCTGAGCTAAAAGACTACGTGTGTAACTCGCTCCCATCCACGTTGGGCCCGGCCAGTAGGAGCTTTCCATTCAATGCTCAGCCATTTTATGAAAGACGTTACCTTGACCTTCTAACAAGGTCGACCGTGACCTCCTACCGAGTGCAGTCAGATGGGATTTATAGGCTTTCTTCCTTCCTACAGCAACTTTTGGGTACGCTGCAATGACACAGCCTGCTTTTGGACGTGAAGCTTAATATTGGATGGTGTTTAATATGCATCATACCAGCTAGTCTCAAACTAGGGTCTATGGATCACACGGCCCCCTTCCACCCTTCTCAATTAAAAGCCTGGTGATAAGGGCACAGGGGGATCCCCAAGATATGTGGTAAGTGAATGGTAGTGGCACGCTATATGAAGACCAGGACAAATGGAAACCAGGAGGAACCAGTCTGAACAGTGCAATAAACCCTTTCCCACACAGCCTTGCCTGTCACCCCACCACTCCCTTCAAAGGTCTCCCTCACACACCCCAAACCTGCCAGCCAGGAGCTACTATTTTCTTCTAAGCTGCACCAGCAGGCTAGGAGAGCTGCTGTGGCTTCCAGCCAACGTTTCCAGACATGCATCCGATCCCCACAGATGGGCCCTGCACCGTGACACCTGTGCAAAATGCACCGCCAGCAGCTCCTCGGCCTTTTGCACTGGGGCCAGCACTATTCCTCTAATCTTTCCTTGCTATTTTGGAGCATTCAAGCATGTGTTCAGCACACGCTGCCTCGCACCCAGACTGCATCGCAGATGCAGGACGCATCAGAAGACACGCAACACATCAAAACTGCTAGTAAGCCGTGTTGTGAGGGCTGACCCCTCTTGGGGCCATGTCACCTCATCATCCCTGCCTTCCTTTCCCCATGATCGCTGCTTCCAGTGCTCTGGTCTCTACATGGGTTGTGAGCTCTGCCAGGCAGGGAGAGCCACACACACACACGCACGTGGCATTACAGAGGTAATGACAACAGAAATCCTTTCCGCCTCCTCTCCTTGCCTCCTCCACTCTCTGCTTGCTATCCCAAAGGCTAAAATCAGAAGGGATCTATGCTGGGCTGGGCTGGCCTTATTATCCCAAGAGGCTGGCCTATTTGCTGGGTTTCCCTTTACTCTTTGCTCACAGGCTGAGATTTGAACAGTTCTTTCCCCCTTCCTTGTGCAGAGGATTAGAGAGCAGCTCTAAGTCCTTAGCAGGGCATGTAGATTAATCCAGTAACCAAAAGCATGTTCATTAGCTAAAAATAGGCAAGAGGAGGTGTAATTATACCATTTTCAGCCTTCAGGTCCTCCAGTGCTGCAGTGGAAGGCAGTAAAATCCCCGTCTCCTCCTGCTGCTCCATGAGGTGTTCCTGCAGGGTTGCTTCAGCCTGTGCAGAGCCTGGCTGGAGAGCAGAAAGACCAAGTCGCCGACAGGTTTCTCAGGAGAACGAGGTCCTGTTCTTTCCGCTGGGATTTCGACAAGTCAGTTTGCAAGTTCTCCATCCCCCAGCCTTGACCACCTTCCAGATGTTTCTACTCCACCGGTTTTGTAAAACATCTGCCCAGCCTAGACCATGCATCAACCCTCTCCCCCAAGGCAGCGAGGGAAGGCGTCCCCCTCCTCTGCATTCTAGCATCGATCCTCAGGACATGGGATAGTTTCTGGGTAGGTTACCTTGAGAGCTGGCACCTGCTCCTCGAAGACCTGTGCGACTGGCAGGGAGTTCAGCAATGCTGGGTCAGCCTGGGGGTGAATGGACGCCTCGGATGTCTGTGCAAGCTCCTCTAAAAGAAAACATTAACACAGAAGTGTTCCTGTCTGAGCTTTTACACCCATGGCCAAGGGATAAAGGCATTCTGCTATGGCTCCAGAGGTGCGAATTTGAAGCTCGCTCCAGACTCACAATGGAAGCCACCCCGTCAACCCAGCTGTAAATGGGCACCTGGCGTTTGACACAATCCCTCACGGGCCAGTAAAAGGCAATAGAAAAAGCAGTGCACCAGTGCATATGGTTGGGTGGATTCAACTCAAGTTGCAGCAAGGGAAGTTGAGGTTGGATATTAGGAAAAACTCTCACTGGGAGGGTAATAAAGCACTGGAACAGCCTCCCCAGAGAGGTGGTGCAGTCTCCATCCTTGGAGGTTTTGAAGACCCAACTAGACAAACCCTTGGTTGGGATGATGTAGATGGGGCTGGTCCTGCTTGGAGCAGGGGTTGGACTAGATGTGACCTCCTGAGCTCCCTTCCAGCCCTTGTCATCTGTGATTCTGTGACCCACCTTCTGCCTGTGTGTGCACACACTGGTTTATTGCACCAGCCATTTGCACCAGTGCCTCTCCAGTCACTGCTTCCTTTCAGAGCCCATACAAGAAAAAGCAGCCAGAGACTGAGATTATGTAATATAAATTAATCTAGACTGAATTCTCAGTACACCCGTCTGCAGAGATGTTGCAACAGCTGGCACCCCTGCCTCTTGCCCAGAGCCCCAGCAGGGCCCGGGACCGAAGACTCGAGGAGACAGGATGCTCCTTTCTGGAGCGTCAAACTGTGTGTCTAGGAAACCTGCGCTGTGACTGCCGGCTGCCTGGAGCCCTCAACCCTACTGGTAACCCATGTGCCCAGTGCTCAGGTTCCTAGGTATGAAGGCCAGGAAGGATGTATGCAGGAGGGCAGACTGGAGGATCGTACTGTGACCATATGACATCACTAAGGGCCCTCAGCTTCTGGCAGTGCTGACGGGTCTTTTTAGAGACGCCCAATCCTGCTGTAAAGCAACGGAGCATCCTCAGGGAGCTGCGCTAGCAGTTAAGGGCACTTGGCTACCAACGGTATTTCTCATCCGAGTCTGCCTCCAGCTGCCTGTGTCTTGAAGAGCCTCTCCTCCAAGGGGGCAGGGACAAGTTGCTATTTAACTTTCTCTCAGGTAAAATAAATAAAGTCGAGCTTCTTCCGTCTCTCCCTGCAAGGCAGGTGCTTTGCATATTAAACAAATAACTAGCCTGTGGTTCAAGGAAAGCATTAGTACGACATCCAGTCTCAGGAATTTCTCCTCTTCATGGGCCACTCACTTGCCAAGTTTTATGCTTTTACCATCCTGTTTTTGCAACAGTGGGAAGGGGCTGTCCTGGGAAAACAGCAGAATCAGCTGCACAAAACACCCTCAAACACACAAGGCAAAACCGGGGGAAAAAGGTAAGTTTTCCCTGTCATAACACAGCCTGAGTTCTCACTGCAACAGCCCTTGGTGATCTGCTCTTACAGGGACAGGGATGGCTAAGTTTGTGATATCCCCTGAAGGTATTTTAAACAACTTAGCAAGCAAACTCACGACGGTTTGGACAAGCTGGTAGCTGGGGAAAGCGTGATGCAAGGCTCAGGGTTATGCTTCCCTCTCCCTGAGAGCATTACGTGCTTCCTTGAGAACCACCATAAAAAGCAAAGCCGCTTCCCACCCGCCCAGGAGATCCCCAGGATGCCTCGGCCCCACTGCACCGTTGGCTGACCTTGCAGGCACCACGCGGCGGCAGAGCATTCAGCGGGTGGCGCCAGCAACCGATCGACATCCTGCCGCAGCTGCTGGTTCTCTGCAACGAGGGCATCGTGGCTCGAGCACAACTCTTGCTCCACCATCTGAAGCCGACAGATCTGCAGGTCCTTCTCCTCCGTCTCCAGCCTGTGCTTCTGCTCCAGGGCTCTGCACTCCGACTCCAGCTCAGCCCGCGCCCTCCCTGCCTGAGCCAGCTGCTCAGACAGACTCTGCACCTCTTCCTGAAGGCTGTGCAAGGCCTGCTTCTGCTCAGCCAGCTCCAGCTCCATCTTCTCCGGGAGGCTCCGAGACGCCTCTCTCTCTGCCTCCAGCACGCTCTGCAAGGCGCTCAGCTCTGCCTCCATCTTCTGGCACTGCTCTGAGAGGGTCTGTGAAAGCAAACCGGGAGGGACTTAAACAGAAGGGAAAGCCAACACACCTCAAGGCACTGATTGAAAACGGGACCATACTCGGCATCAAACTGAAGCAAGGGAAAGTTTCCAACTATCCAAGTAAAAGAAAGAGTGCACAGGAACTGCACGGGTTGGAAACTAGGCCAGCACAGGAGAATATCATCCTAGGACCCCAAAGGGGAAACTGCATGTGCTGGGAGAAATCTGGATTACAGCAAGGAAAAGACACTTAGAGGGCCAACACGCTCTGTTTCTAGGCAGCTCCAAAGCAGGAAACGGGCACCCTGCTCGAACTCAGGAGTAAGGGGACGGCTGGGCTAGAAGGGAGCTTCTCAGAAGAGATCATGGCAGCCAACTCCCAATCCTCGCAACAAGCCAGGTGGAAATTTCCCCAGGTCAAAGTTCTAGGGTATCGGCTCGCTCGCTCCCAGACACCAGTGCTAGACGGGAGTGCCTGGCACCACACCCAGCTTTCACCGCACAGCCAGGCCCTTCGGGAGGGACTGCACAGAGGCAGGCTTGCATCGCGGCAGGGCCAGAGCGCGCCACTGCCAACCCGGTGAGAGCTGGATCCAAGCCAGGGGGAGTGCCTCTGCACCCGGCTTCCTTTCAGCCTAGGGTGTCAGGGATGGACGAGGAAGGGGACGGTAGAGGGAAACAAAACACTTCCTCTCCAGCAAGTTTCACTTGCTTACGAGCGGTGCTGTCGTTATCCCACCATTTCAGCAGGGGAGACATGGCAGAGGGGGCCTTCTTGCAGAAAACCCACACAAACAGCTCAGCTTTCCACATCTCTTGAACACCGAAGCAAAAAGGACAAAACTCAAGTTTTCTTTTGCACTTCAGGCAGAGGTTGGACTAGAAGGCACTCAAAGGGCCCATCTGGTCCTGTTTCTCCATGACACTGTGACTGAACAACACCTAACATCTGCACATCTCGTTTGGACTCTCGGAGGTTTGAACCACCCACACGCTCCAACCCTATCTTGAACATTAACATTTTAAGAAAACGGAAAGAAACCAGCTCATCTCAGAGCCAGGCGAGCATGTCTATGCCTACGTTGCAAGAGTCTCGGCCACGAGGCAGTTTGTGTCCACTCCCCTCAAAACTTGAAAAAGATGAATAATGTTAGACCCCCCGCCCCGGCCTTCCTGCAGAAGCCGGCACTGGGCGAGTCCTGTGCAGCACTTAACCACTCTTTTCCTTTTTTAAACCACAGAGGTGGTAAAATTAGGTACCCTCCAGAGCTCTCCTAACTAGACCTGGTCTTACTCATGACATGGGGGCCTCGGAGATCAAAGTGCTCCTGATGCGGTGACAGCGGGAGAGAGACTAGCCAGTGACAACGGTAGAGAAAAAGATCCTTTGGTCTGGGACCAGAGACCCTGAAAGTCTGACACTGAGCATGAAAGCAAGGCCCCACGGCTGGGAAAGCTGAGCTCCTCAACTTCAAGATGCTAGGGGCAGACTGGATAAAACTCCTAATTCACACACCGAGGGTCACTGCAGTCCCACTGCAGACAAACTGTCTCAGATCCACAAGTTAACATCCCTGAATGACCTGGGAGTTCCCAGCAGAGCCCAAGTCAGAAGCGAGGCCTCAGCAGCAAGGAGCTGTGAGAGCCGCCAGGCTCCGGACAAGATGCCCGCACCTGAGGAGCGAGTCTGCTGCAAGCAGCACATGAGGCGGTACCTGGCTCTGCTGCTCTGCCCCACGCAGCTCCTGCTGCAGAAAGTCCACCACCTGGGCGCGCCCCAGCAGGGCTTCCTCCTGCTCCTCCAGCTTCCGCTGCAGCGTCTTCAAGTGCTGCAAGAAACACACCGAGAGCCACGTCAGCACCGCCAAGCACAACGGCCTCAGAGGGCAAGAGGACTGGTTGTGCTGGAGGATTGCTTAGGCTTGTTACTTTAGACGTCAGTATGGCCCATTCCCTTAGTGCCTGGGCACTCCTTATCTGCAGAGCATTTTTCCCCTGCACGGCAGGGAAGTGCTACTGTTATTCCCATTTTACAGGCAGGGAACCGAGGCTCTGCCATAGTCACAACTGGCACAAGGTTACATGAGGAGCCCACACCCGAGTAGGGAATTGAATGTGGGTCTCCTACAGCCAGCCTTAGCATGCACACGTCCTCTGCACTCCTTTGTCTGCCTTTCTGCAGCCTCCCAGCAGGCATCGCAACTCTCAATGAACCACGTGGCACAAGCCCACCCCAAAA
>NW_005843407.1:82697-85947 GCF_000455745.1 Alligator sinensis | reverse complement strand
GGAATGATTTGGGGGTTCGGAGCACAAGCATGCGTCTCAATGGCCCTGAAGCCTGATCTCTTTGAAAAGCTAGTGACAAACTGTGGTCGCTGAACCCCTTATGTCGCTGTATGGATCATGTTATTCTGTACGCACACATCTTTGCAACGTGGCGACAACGCTAATCAAAAAGCTATAGCAGGCCAGACGGCAAAAGTACTTGTCTCTAGTTAATGGCTAGTTACAGGCCAGAACCGCAGCGTGCAGACCCAGTGAACTCTCAGGTGTCAATGGCCAGTTGCTTTACAAGGACAAGAGCAACTTTCAGGCTCATCACAGACACCAGTCAGAAAGGGCTGCAGCTGGGATGAGCACCCAAACTATTGTGGGCATCAATTCACCTGTAAGAAAAAAAAATATTAGCTTCCCAATAATAAGTATATTTTGGGGAGAAGAGCAATTAACCTGGGCAAATCCCAGATCCCTCAAGTAGGAGGGCTCTGGAGAGCTCTCAGACCCTGCAGCAAACAGAGTACAGTAAAGGTGTGGAGGGGAAGGGCGCTGGCTCGAAGGCATTTAGGAGGCATCTCTTAGGTACAGAAGGTCTTTGGATTTTCCCGCGCACTGGAGTGAACCCTGATCGGAGGTGGCAGGCAGCAGGAGGGCCGGTCTCCGAAACCACGGCCAGAAGTCTCCGAAAGACTGTGCTGCAGTCAGAGGAGAGGGTAAGGAACTAAATCCGGTTTTCTCCCCTGTACTCGCAGTTATTTTCCTCTGTGCAATCAATCCTGCTGTGTGGCTGCCTTGCTGACTGCCTGCAGGAAAGGGCAATCTCCAAACACGTGATATCCCAGGTGCCAATGGGAGACCCCCTGAAGCCAAGACCCCCCCCGTTGCAGCAGTGGACTCTGGGGTTTAAGGCCAGTGGAGCTGAGGCTTGTGGGGACGAGTTGTCATCCCAGGGGCAAACCTTGGGCTACTCCTTGAGATAAGTAGTGGGAAAGCAGGAACCTGGAGCCACTCTGACAGCCAGGTCTGTGACACTGTGCTACTTGCCCCACACCACACACATTTTACAGCACACAGGGGATGGTCATGCCACCCTTCTGCACCGCACCTGCTGCATCTCGCCTTCCAGATCTGGTCGGGCTGCTGCCTGGAGCAACTCGGCTTGGTGACGGCGAGCCTCTTCCTCAAGGAGAGCATCCTTCTCCCGAATCACCTCCTGCAGCGAGCTCAGCTGTGGGCACAAGCCACAGAGCATCATTAGCCAAGGCACATCTCTCAGTGGGAACAGAAAGACCATTTCAAAGGGTAACAGGGCTTGAAACACTTAAAAAAATGGAGCATTTCAGCGGCAGACGACTCCTACCCGCCAACAGGGAGTGGGGGGAGTGTATGATAGTCAATGAGTGCTCCCTGCACCCTGGACAGCCCACAGGTTCCCTGGCAGGGGGTAGCACGGGGGATATATGTTTGTGTTGGGAGAGGGGAGAAGTGCTGCATGATGGGATGCCTGGAGGACTGACCAGCCCCTTGTCACACTCCATACAGCAGTGGTTCTCAACCATTTCAGGCCTGAGGCAGCCTCTGTGAGCTTTTGTGAGCTGAGCAGCACTCCACTTCACAAACCAGCGTATTTGTTAGAGAGCTTACCTGGTCCGAGAAGGGCCAGGAAGGGGGAGAAGCAGCCAGCAGGGAAAAGCCTGCACTTCTCTCCTACCTGGTGACCCCCTGGTTGAGAATCACTGCCACAGAGCATGCACGCTGCTAAAATGAAACGGCACAATGCAGCACCTGCTCCCACCAGGGTCATTCTCCCTGAGCTTTGGACATTTGCAGAGCATTTTACCTTGTGCATACGTCCAGGCTTTTGCCATTATGTCTGTCCACTGCCTCAGGGGGAAAGCAAGATGGAAATCCCCAGAAGAGCATGGAGGGCTGAGACAGGCAGTGACAGGCAGCTTCTGCTCAGGTCCGTATCAGGTCACACCACATGAGGACAGACGTGTGCTGGCAGCCAGGCTGCCCTCAGCGCTGTGACCCTCTGTGCTGATGCCGTCAAACCACAGACAGTTTCTCTAGCACCCGAGCATCTCCTGACACTCAGACGCTGCTGAGAGCAAAAGGGCAGACTACATTTTTTAATTGGGGAATGCTACAATACCCAGGCGATGACAGAGCCCTGCAGCCTCTGACCCTGGATCTGTGCCCAGTTTCACACAATTCCTCATTTCTGCTTTGAGTCCTGCAAAACTGCCTGTCCAGTAAAAACTAGCATTCAAGAACTCACATAATAAATTAAAGTATCACGTCACATTGCAGTGCTCATTTCCTAGAGGGAAAGTTTTCTTGCATGGGAGTCTATGCAGAGACACAGGGGAGGCAAGAGGGTGTTGGAGTTCCCAGATTTTGGATCTTATTTTGGGAATCCCATCCGTCAGAGGTTTGTTCGCTGTAAGCCCTTCCAGGCCTTTCCGATAGGGTGGGGTATAGATAAATAGACATATAAATAGTTTGGATAATGATCTTATAAAGTCACTTTACAGTTTTGCAGTGTTTTTAAGCTGAGGTGCCAAGATCAGGTCACAAAATCATTAGACGCAGGTGTCGCAGTGGACACAGTCTTTCTGGACTTCAGGAAGGCCTTCGACACCGTCTCCCACCCCTTCCTCATGAAAAAGCGTGGGGTATAGATAAATAGACATATAAATAGTTTGGATAATGATCTTATAAAGTCACTTTACAGTTTTGCAGTGTTTTTAAGCTGAGGTGCCAAGATCAGGTCACAAAATCATTAGACGCAGGTGTCGCAGTGGACACAGTCTTTCTGGACTTCAGGAAGGCCTTCGACACCGTCTCCCACCCCTTCCTCATGAAAAAGCTAGGCGACTGTGGCACCGATGCCTACACAGTCAGATAGATCGCAAATTGGCTGAGGGGCCGCACCCAGAGAGTGGTGGTGGATGGGTCATAATCGACCTGGAGGGATGTGGGCAGTGGGGTCCCCCAGGGCTCGGTCCTTGGGCCCACACTGTTCAATTTCTTTATTAATGACTTGGACGAGGGGGTGAAAAGCACCCTGTTCAAATTCGCTGACAACACTAATATTTGGGGCGAGGTGGGCACGCCAGAAGGGAGGGACAGGATACAACTGGACCTGGACAGGTTACAGGGGTGGGCGGATGAGAACAGGATGGGTTTCAACACTGACAAGTGCAAGGTGCTGCACCTGGGGAGAAAGAACCAGCAGCAGACCTACAGGCCGGGG
>NW_005843407.1:67817-82163 GCF_000455745.1 Alligator sinensis | reverse complement strand
CAGTCAGGGCAGCTAGGATCTGGAACCAACTTCCAAGGGAAGTGGTGCTTGCTCCTACCTTGGGGTGGGGGGGGTCTTTAAGAGGAGGCTTGACGATTACCTAGCCAGGGTCATATGAGCCCAGTTTTCTCTCCTGTCCACAGCAGGGGGTCGAACTTGATGATCTATGCAAAAGCACTATGTGGAGAAGAGGGTACCGAGGGACTAACCCCAGCAGAAAGAAGTCATGATGAGAAAGCACCAAGGATCCAGCGTGCCGGCTCACCCCCACCCTCAGCACGATGTAACCAGGATAGGCCATGCCCCGTCCTCAGGATCAGCCTTAAAGGGGTTCAACAAGTGTCTGCTCAATGTGCCTCTCCAAATCTGGATGAGGTCCCCACCTCTGAACCATGGGGAAACAAGGACCAGACTTTACACCTGTCATGGGTCACCATTGATTAAGCTAAGCTCTATGCCTTTTGGAGACGCTGGGATATAGTAGTAATAATAATAATAATATACCAGGAATCTTAATCCACATCCTATGATTTGCACATAGAGCATTGCTGACAAACACAGATCTGAGGCTTTCCATGGGTGCATTTGCTTTAGGTTGATAAGTAGACAGCTATGTTTTAGGTTGTTTTAGTGTGCTGTTTGCTCATTAGGGTCCCTCCGGGCCAGCCAAGGCTGGGGATCGTGTCATGTCTAGAAGTGGACGTTGCAGTACCTCATTTAGACACTACGAGGAGACAAAATAATCCAGGAAAGTGTGCATGCACACGTGTGTACATTACTGTGTGTTTCTGACTTCCCACGCCTAGACACATGAGTGGAAAATACCTATAAACACCTGAGAAGACACCAAACTGGGGGGAGTAGTAGATACACTGGAGGACAGGGCTAGGATTCAGAGAGACCTATACAAATTATAGGCTTGGCAGTGCTACGCTGGTTAGCTCTACGGATGAAAGAGACTTGGGGGTCATCATTGACCACAAGATGAACATGAGCCTGCAATGCGATGCTGCGGCTAGTAAAGTGAACAAAATGCTGGCTTACATCCATAGATGCTTCTCATGCGAGTCCCAGGATGTCATCCTCCCACTGTTCTCAGCCTTGGTGAGGCCGCAGCTGGAGTACTGCATCCAGTTTTGGGCTCCACAATTCAAAAAGGATGTGGAGAAGCTTGAGAGAGTGCAGAGGAGAGCCATGTGCATAATCAAGGGTCAGGAAAACAGACCTTATGACAACAGGCTGAGGGCTATGGAGTTCTTTAGCCTGGAAAAGCACAGGCTCAGGGGTGATCTGGTGGCCACCTACAAGTTTATCA
The DNA here is from genome assembly GCF_000455745.1 of Alligator sinensis. Taxonomy (NCBI): domain Eukaryota; kingdom Metazoa; phylum Chordata; order Crocodylia; family Alligatoridae; genus Alligator; species Alligator sinensis. The sequence goes on along the minus strand of NW_005843407.1, from coordinate 80,848 downwards.
GGGGTGACCACCAGTATCCGGGGGAACGTTTGTTCACCAGAGCGCCCCAAGGGATGACGAGGTCGAACGGTTATAAACTCCTGCAAGATCGTTTCAGACTGGACATAAGGAAGAATTTCTTTACTGTCCAAGCCCCCAAGGTCTGGAACGGCCTGCCATCAGATGTGGTTCAAGCACCCATATTGAACGCCTTCAAGATACATTCGGATGCTTATCTTGCTGGGATCCTATGACCCCAGCTGACTTCCTGCCCTTTGGGTGGGGGGCTGGACTCGATGATCTTCCGAGGTCCCTTCCAGCCCAAACGTCTATGAAATCTACTTAGGTCCCTTCTGACCCTACATGTATGAATCTATGACTCGCTCCTAGCGAGTGCTTAGATGGCTTGACCCCGTCTTCCTACCTGGGCTGCTTGGTTGGCCTGCATGTCTTTCTGGCTCTCTCTGGCTGCAGCTAGCTGCTCCCTCAAGTCCCTGAGAGTCTCCTCCTGCTCCTGGAGCTGCTGTTTCAGAGCTTCAGCCTCTTCTCTGTGCTCTTCATTCGTCCTCTGGTCATTCTGAGTGGAAAGGAAGCAAACAATGAGAAAACAACACTCTCTAGCATAACAACTCAGTCTCAACTGGAGTGCAGGGTACTGGGCTGTTCTTAACTGCAACCTGCTTCCTTATTGCTCTGTTCCCTAATTCCTCACCCTTTTGTTAGCTGCTGCTATGTATGTCTTCAGTTATTTCACAGTAAATGATGCGGTGAGCAGCTATCCAAGTCTCTCCACTCCATGGTGCAGCTACAACCTGCGAGTTTCATGCAATCAGACCCGCATGGCTGCCTTGACTTGTAACTCATACGCACCTCCCGACTATCACTAATGAGTGAAAGAGGGGACCCCTTTAATTAACAATGGGCAGTTAAATCTTCCTGATGGGAAAAGGACTGAGAAAGACAGTTATCGACCAGACTGGGGTTAGGCAGCGTCTGCTGGAATTTGAGGTGCCAACTTTTGGCACGGGCAAAGAGACAGGGAGCCCTAAGGCAGTATCTAGCCAGAGCAGAGGGACTTGCAGCAGCTCAGCACGTGGCATAGGGGAGCACACAAGTGTAACCATTAACTCAGCAACGGCAGCAGCTGCTCCCTGGGCTAACGAACTGCCCCGACAGTGGAGCCGAGAGAGCTCAAAGTACAGACAGTGCTGTGAAAATACAGTCTGAAGCCTGGGTTTGCTCAGGACATGTCACTGTCCCCAGCCCAGGAGCTCACACTGCTTTGGAGTTTTGCCTAGAAAGACGTGGAAAGCATGTCAGCTTTCACATAAGGCCTCATTTTGGCATGAAAAAACCCACTAATAAATACGTATATATTGTGCCCACCATGACTGCCAAAACAAGCCAGTAACGGCCATCACCTCTGGCATGCCACATGCCAGCACTCGAGAGATCTGCCAGAGAGAAATCACCTCCCTGCAGCAACACATCCTCTGCGGCAAAGGAGCAAGTAGGTTAGACCAGGCTGGGACTGGAAGAGACCAGCTGCATCGCTGGGGCTCAACCCTGCTACTTCAGGCAACTGGGTCAAATAATCCCCTTCAGAAGGGTATCTGCCTCCCTATTAACACCAGTTTGGTTTCTCGTCACCACTGCTCCAACTGGAAGGCTGTTCCAGGACATCTCTCCTTGGATGCTTGGAAACCCACTTCTAATTTCTAGCCTGCAGTCATTGGTGGCCAGTTCAGCCCCACTTGTTCCTGAATCAACACAGTCCTTCAATTTAAATCACCCTCTCCTGCAAATCTAGAGAGGCCATGAGGGGACATGACTGCTGTGCCTCGCTCAACCAGCGGTTCTCAACCTTTTTTAGACTCGAGGCATCTCTTGATAGACTCAAGGTCCCCATGGAAAATGCCAGCTCTTACTTCTCCCTCTTTTTTGGATTACGGAAAGATAACAGAGCAAATCTCCTGCTGCAAACACCACAACAGGTCAGGATGGCTTTAATACTCTGGATTCCTATTTGAAATTGCTGGGCTTATCTTGTGAACCGTGTCTGCACACCTCACGGTGCCAGCACTGCAGGGCACGTGGCACCCTGGCTGAGAATCGCTGCTCTAAATTCATCCCTCTCTGCACGAGCGAGTCTCTAATGCACCACACTGCCCTGTCTTCTGCCTCACATCACACTAACGCGACTAATGACCTCTTTCTAGACAGGCGGTGCCCAGCATTGTCCAGCAGGCCGAATGGGCACTGCCCAATCCCTCCAGGGGCTGGATCCGGCTGGTGAACCCAATCTGATGCCTGGGACAGGTATGGCAAGGCCCCATCTGGCCGTGCAGAGGGCGGAGGCGGGCAGTGCGGCCCCAATCCAGCTGTGCAGGGAAAGGGGCCAACTTGGCCCCACAGGAGGGGAAGATGCATGACTTGGCCCAGTCCAGGCCTGCAAGGGGAGGGTACATGGCCTGCTTGGTAGGGAGAACAGGCCCCATTTGGGAAGGGGCTGCAGCCTAGCTCTGACCTGCCCCGTGGGGCTTGGGAAGTTGGCAGCGGGCAGGGGCGGCAGTATTAATGGTCCCTGCTCCCCTGCCACTAAATTTCCTGACCCATGGGGAGCCGCACGGGCTGGACTCTGAGGCTCCGGGGGCCGAGGTTGAGCGCCCTGTTGCAGACTAAACAAGCCGAGCTGATTCAGCCTCCTCTTGAATATCTTGGATATGCATCTAGCTGGGGTCATCTAGACCCAGCCCTCTTCCCTGCCTATGCAGGGGGTCGGACTCGATGATCTATTGAGGTCCCTTCTGACCCTAACATCTATGAATGTATGAACAGCGGGCTCTCCAGTCCCTTGACTCTCCTCATGTGTCCCTGCACTTACTGCAGTGAGGGGTCCTCTCTCCTGCACGCAGGTGACCAGACCCGGGCCATTTTCTAGTTGAGTCTCAGCAGCACCTTGTAACACTTCCCTTGCTCTACTGGAAATGTCTTGCCTAAAAGCCTCCTGGGATCGCACTTGCCTGCTCTGTGGCTGTCACGCTGGTGGCTCGTCGTCACCCTGCGATTGACTTACACACCTACATCTTTTCTCCTCCCATCATTTCAACTTCCAGTCTAGAGCAGAAAGACCTGTCACGAGCCTTTAAGTGCACGACTTTACACTCTGAATTGTTAAATTTCCTCCTGTTTCTATTATCCAGTTCCTCTTGTGATGTACTCCAGCTTCCCTCTGCATGGGCAATGCTTCCCAGGTCTGTACCAGCCACAAGCACCCTCCTACTCTTTGTGCCAAGATCATTAAGGAGTATACTAAGTCTCTTCAGGAACTGCACTAGTAACTTCCCTCCAGCTCAGGAGTCCACCTGGCAGCACGACCGAATGCTGTCACGCCTCTAGCCAGCGTCCTGCCACTCTCGCCTTTCTTGTCACCAGTGTGTATTCTTCCATTTGGATAATAAAAGTCCTGTGCGGAGCCTCATCAAACACCGCACTGAAGTCCAGACAGATCAGGTCAGCAGGAGCCAACCTTTTAGGCCTGTACCCTTCCTGAACATCATGGTGAACCTCTTCCCCCATCTGCTGCTCTGCCTTCTGCTCTTGGCCCTTTGCTCCCTGCCGGATCTGCTGCTCTGCTTTCTGCTCCCTGACCCGTCTGCCAAGAGCCACGTACAGAAGCTGCCCGTGCCACTTGTAGCACCTGTGCCACAAATTGGACACCCTTGGATTAGATCAACCCCATTTCCCTTGTGTGAGAAACAGTTATTTTATCAATGGGAGATGCCAGGTTCACAGAGTATCCCACCTCCAGCTATAGCCCATACTAGGTCATTCAGAAGATGAAGAAAAACTCATTAACAGCCAATTTCAGAATAACTAAGTCACAGATGAAGTTTTTACATAAGGCCCCTGAAACATGCAATTCTCTTGAATGTAACTGTGGACATTTGCACCTATATAAATGTCTCTCATCCACTTAGTAAGATGTGCTGGGAAGTATCTCTTGTTGGTCCTCGTGCATCGCAGCTACAGCACTACTATAACCCTTTACTAAGGCTGAGCCCACGCCCTCAGTGACAGCGAGCTACACAAACTAGCTATGTGCTGCACTAAAACAATTTGGAATTTGCTCTCTTTCAAGTTCATTAACCACCTTGGTCATCTCTGCAGCTGCACCTCCCCCCTTCCCCTGCCCCAGCTACAGCTCAGACAAAATAATGATGGCAAGTTCTTCCCCACACCGTGGCCGAGGCAAAGGGAGTCAGGCCACAGATTTGAGAGAAGACTACAGCATCCTGCAGAAGCAGCTGGACTCTGGCTCCAGAGAGACTTCCCTGCTGGAGCATTTTGAATAGCATTCCCTCAGCCTGCAGGGTCATTTAATGGGAGGAACATGAATAGCAGAGATCCAAACCCAAATGCTCTCCAATAACAGGAACCCTCCATCTATTAATGACCCTATTAATCAACGATTTGGAAGATGGCACAGAGTGCATCCTCAGCAAGTTTGCAGATGACACCAAGCTGGGGTGGGGGTCGTAGATATGCTGGAGGGTAGGGCTATGATTCAGAGAGACCTCGGGAAAGTGGAGGATTGGGCCAAAAGAAATCTCATGCGGTTCAACAAGGACAAGTGCAAAGTCCTGCACTGAGAAGGGAGCAATCCCATGCACCGGGACAGGCTGGGGAGGACGGGCTGGGCAGCAGCTCTGCAGAAAAGCACCTGGGGGTGATGGGGGACAAGTTGAACAGGAGCCAGCAGTGTGCCCTTGGTGCCAAGAAGGCAAACGGCATCCTGGGCTGCATTGGTAGGAGCGCTGCCAGCAGATCGAGGGCAGGGATTCCTCCCCTCTATTGGGCACTGGGGAGGCCACATCTGGAGTCCTGTGTCCAGCTGTGGGCTCCCCACTACAGGAAGGATGTGGACACATTGGAGAGAGTCCAGCAGAGAGAAATGAAAATGGTTCGGGGCTGGGGGACAGGACTGGTGAGGAGAGGCTGGGGGAACTGGGCTGATTTAGTCTGGAGAAGAGAAGACTGAGAGGGGATTTGACAGCAGCCTTCACACCTCCCCGCAGGGGGGGCTGCAAAGAGGATGGAGCTGGGCTGTTCTTAGTGGGGGCAGATGAGAGGACAAGGAGCAATGGGCTCAAGCTGCAGCAAGGGAAGTCGAGGTTGGATATTAGGAAAAACTCTCTCGCTAGGAGGGTAGTAAAACACTGGAACAGGTCATCCAGAGAGGTGGGGAAATCTCCACCCTTGGAGGTTTTTAAGACCTCAGTAGACAAAGCCTTGGCTGGGATTTCATAGACATCAGGGCTGGAAGGGATCTTGGAAGATCATCGAGTCCAGCCCCCCACCCGGAGGGCAGGAAATCAGCTGGGGTCATAGGGTCCCAGCAAGATAAGCATCCAATTTACTTTTGAAGGTGTTCAATGTAGGTGCTTGAACCACCTCCGATGGCAGGCTGTTCCAGCTGGATGATGTAGTTGGAGCTGGTCCTGCTTCAAGCAGGGGGTTGGATAAATGTGACCTCCTGTGGTCCCTTCCAACCCCAGTTTTCTATGATTCTGTAATTTTATCGTGCCAACCCACGCCGAGGGGGAGGGCACCTCACAGCTCATCAGGGGCTGAGGCGCAGGCTGCCCCAAAGCTTTTTCTACAGCCAGGACATTCCCACCTTACTGGGATCCAGCTGCTCGCCAGGCGGGCTCTTCACAGGCAGCGATGCCCCCTGCCCCGTCAGCTCTTCCACGTGCTTGTTGAGAGCTGCCAGCTTGGCTTTGGCCTGAAGCTTCAACTTCATCAGCTTTGCATCTGCCGCCTCCCGTTCCTCCTGCAGAAGGAAAGGGGCAGAGAGACTGAAGAAGATGCCATGGCTCCCTCCACAAGAGAAGGATGTCTCCATAGCTCCATGTTGCCACACTGACTTTGTATTTCCAAGTCAGACACGAGACCCCCACACTCTGGGGAAGCCCAACGCTCGACTGCCTGGCAAACAGCAGCGGCATCTCACCCAGCCCCCCACAGAACCACAGGCTACCTTGAGTACAACTTCTTTCTGCTGGAGCTGGGCATCCTTCTCTCGGATCAGATCCTTCAGCTGGACAACCAGGCGCTCCGTGTGGGCCAGACGCTCCAGCATGTCCTCGGGCGTCTCGTCCCTGCTTTCCATTGCCGACTCCAACACTGGCACCTGGAGAAATCAGAGGAGCAGTTGGAAACACCTATAAGTATATAAGACCTATAAGTATGTAAGGGGCGTACATCAGGATCTGGGGGAACGCCTGTTCACCAGAGTGTCCCAAGGGATGACAAAGTCCAGTGGTCACAAACTCCTCCAAGACCATTTTAGGTTAGACATAAGGAAAAGCTTCTTTACCATCCGAGCCCCCATGGCTTGGAATAGGCTCCCTCCAGAGGTGGTGCAAGCACCTACTCTGGACTCGGGTCTGCAGCCCCATGCCCCGAACGGAAGGCAGCGGCTGCTACAGCAGAAGCATGAGCCGGCTCCCACCCCACTGCAGGCTCGGGCAGGGCCAGCTCCCAATGGCAGCATGCCCTCCTGGGGGGCAGGGGGGAACCCGCGCCCCCCAGATCTGTGCGGGGGATAGGGGCAGGGAAGATGTGCACTGCTCCCATGCACGCAGAGGAAGTGTGGCCAGGGCAGCATGGAGCTTGCAGCGGCAGGCTGCTTTCGTGCATGACCCTGCTGTGTCCTGCCACGCCAGTTGCACACGCTGCACTCTGGAGAGCCTGGGAAAGGGCATCAGGGCAGGGAGCACAGCATTTGTGACCCAGGGTTTGCAGCCTGCCTGCTCTTGGCCCGAGTGCTCGGCCGGCTGCAAACCCCCGCCGCTTCCAGCCAGCTGCAAACCCCCCATTCCCAACCAGGGTGCCCGGCTGGGGAGTGCCCAAGCTGGCTGGGGGCTGAGGGAGCAGGGAGGTTTGCAACCAAACAGGAGCAGCAGGGGTTTCCAGCCAGCCGAGCACTCCAGCCAAGAGTGGGGAGGCCTCAAACCCCCTCCCGGCCAGAGTGCCTGGCTGGCTGCAAACCTCCCCGCTCCCCCTCAGCCCCCAGCCAGCTTCCCCTCCATCCCTGCTCCGCAACCCCCAAGCCCCACTTACCTCCAGCAAGAAGAGCGAGCCGGAGGCAGCCTCCAGTAAGTGTGAGTGTTGGGCCCTGCCCTTCCCCCCTCCCTTTCCTTCCCCACAGGATCGAGGGTTTCCCCACCCCTTTTGCAAACAGCTCTTGTAGGCTGGAACTCAGCCAGCCTCCAGAGCTCTTTGCAAAAGAGGGAAATTCATGGGTTTCTCTTCTAAAAGGGAAAATCCATGTTTTCTCCGATAAAAATGGGAAATCTGTGGTTTTCTGTTTTTCCGTGGGAAACGGAAAACTAGGATCCCTGTTGATGAATGAGGCCAGCCCAGCCAGAACCAGGTGGGAAGGGAGTATCTCTACTGTAACACGGCCTCGGAGAGCCTGACAAGTCTAACGCAGTGGGGTTCCCCTGATCCCCACCCACCACTGTCCAGACACAGTGCAGTGGGCAGAGCCGATGGCCACACAGCTCCCTCAAAACCATCCCACAGACTCCCAGCTCAGGTCACTGCCCACTCTCCCGCTCTGCTAGCTGGTTCCACTGGTTGAAAAGGTCCCGCGGTTCTGCCTGGCACTTGCTGCTGGACGCTACCCACAGGCGTCCAGCAGCTCACCCCAAGCCCACCACTGGCACGATGCACCGTACTTACGGGGGCAGAAGTCTCCGCTTCCCCGTCAGCTCCATCCCCCGACAGCTCCTGCAGAACAGTGTTCGCCAACCCGGACAGGCGGCTCAGCATCTTGGGCCTGCAACTGAGCAGAAGGATGAGAAGGAAGCAGCTGGATTTAGGGAAGAGCCAGACTGCTAAGGAACACGAGTGCTGCTTCCCTGCCGATGGCCGACGTCCTACAGAGGGGCAACCCTATGGGGATGCGCCGCACCTCGCCTCGTGACAAGGCAGATGCCAGAGCAACACTCAAGGAGAAGCAGCAATGCTGTCACTAAGAGGGCAAGTCTGGGCATGGATATGGCATCAGGAGGTGCAAGTCAGAAGTGGGGAGGTCTCTGTATCACCAAAGATGGACTAAAAGACAGCTCCAACAGCTGGAAACAGAAGCTAGTTTCATAGTTGGTCGGGTTGGAAGGGACCTGAGCAGATCATCAAGTCTGACCCCCTCCCACAGCAGGAAAGGATGCTGGGGTCAAATGACCCCGGCCAGGTGATTATCTAGCCTCCTTCTGAAGACCCCCAGGGTAGGAGCGAGCACCACTTCCCTTGGAAGTTGGTTCCAGATCCTAGCTGCCCTGACTGTGAAGTAGTGCCTCCTGATGTCTAGTCTGAATATACTCTCAGTCAGCTTATGGCCGTTATTCCTCTTTACTCCCCGTAGTGTTTGGGGGAACAGGGACTCTCCCAGTCACCGCTGGTCCCCCTTGGCCAGTTTATAGATGGCCACCAGATCCCCCCTCAGCCTTCTCTTTTGGAGGCTGAACAGGTTCAGGTCCCTCAGCCTCTCCTCATAGGGCTTGCCCTGCTGACCCCTGACCATGTGGGCGGCCCTCTTTTGGACCCTCTCCAGGCTGTCCACATCCCTCCTGAAGTGCGGCACCCAGAACTGGACGCAGTACTCCAGCTGCGGCCTGACCAGTGTCACAGAGGGGGAGGATCACCTCCCTGGACCTGCTCGAGATGCATCTGTGGATGCATGACAAGGTGTAGTTGGCCTTCCTGACTACGTCCCTACACTGCCAGCCCATAGATTCATAGATGTTAGGGTCAGAAGGGACCTCAATAAATCATCGAGTCCGACCCCCTGCATAGGCAGGGAAGAGTGCTGGGTCTAGATGACCCCAGCTAGATGCATATCCAACCTCCTCTTGAAGACCCCCAGGGTCCCCCATGTTCATTTTGGAGTCTATAATGACTCCAAGATCCTTTTCTGCCTCTGCGCTGATGAGAAGGGAGTTCCCCAGCCTGTAGGTGTGCTGCTGGTTCTTCCTCCCCAGGTGCAGCACCTTGCACTTGTCAGTGTTGAAACCCATCCTGTTCTCATCCGCCCACCCCTGTAGCCTGTACAGCTTTGATTGCAGTCTGTCCCTCTCCTCTACTGCCCACCTCTCCCCACATCTTAGTGTCACCCCCGAATATGAACAAGGTGCTTTTCACCCCCTCGTCCAAGCTGTTGATGAAGAGGTTGAGTAGTGCGGGCCCGAGGACTGAGCCCTGGGGGGACCCCACTGCTCAGATGCCTCCAGGTCGAAAATGACCCGTCCACCACCACTCTCTGGGCGTGGCCCTCCAGCCAATTAGCGACCCATCTGCCCATGTAGGCATTGACACCACAGTTAAATGAACCTTGCTAGGAATAAAGATGTGCACCTGTAAGTGAGGGTCATTAACCACCAAGTCACCTGAACCAGGACGTGGCTGAGTCTCCACCCAGTGACATATTCCATTCAAGATGAGGCACTTCCTTCTAAAGGCCATGCTCTAACTCAGCCTTAAGTGTGGAGGCAGAAGCAGGACCCAGAGGTGCAACCCTGTGTTACGCAAACCCATGTAGCACAGGTCAGACTAAAATCTATCTGTGCAAAGCATCAGGCATCATTCTCCATTACGTGTCTGCGCAGTGCCCACAGCACAGGGACCCTGCTGAGACCCGAGTGCTCTTGTGGCCAACAAGAAACAGAAAGCACAGCACGAACACACAGCCACGTGCACAGGGTTGCAAGCTGCCACCAGTCATCCTCACACAGATTTCGCAGCTGAACAGGTGATAAGGCACTGGGCAGAGGCTTGGCCTGCTCTGACAGACTAGCAGTCAGATGTGACTTGACTTCATCAACGCCCCCAAAGGAGAACTCTCACCCTGCTCCTAGCAGGGACAGCGTAGCAAGGAGCAGAGCAGGGGGCTTAGGGAAATGACTCAAGTACTTGAGCATGGTTCAACACCCTGCAGGGAGGCCAAAGAGGATGGAGCTGGACTGTTCTCAGTGGCGAGATGACAGAAGGAGCAATGGGCTCAGGTTGCAGCAGGGGAAGTTGAGGTTGGATCTTAGGAAAAACTCTTTCATGAGGAGGGTGGTAAAACACTGGAACATGTTACCCAGAAAGGTGGTGGAGTCTCTATCCTTGGAGGTTTTTGAGACCCAGCTAGACAAAACCTCAGCTGGGATGATGTAGTTGGGGCTGGTCCTGATCTGAGCAGGGGGTTTCTGTGACTCTGACTGAGGGGGTGGTACAGGCAGCTGCCGGGACCCAGCACTTCCCTGTGACTCTTCAACATTAGCAGACACACAGCTAGGCTTCGCAATAAAGAACCCAACACATTTTTCATTTGTGACCAGCTGAAAGGCAGTGTTTCTCCCAACTTGTCACAGAGCCAGCAACAGCGATTTGTGCATTCATGACTCTACATGCTCTGAAAACACTCTCGCCCAATACAAAAATACAGCAGCATGCATGGTCTGGGAACATGTTATCTGAGTGCCCTGCCCTTTGCGTTCCTGCCTGGAGGAGGAACTTCTACATAATTGTTGGCAACTGACAGCACTGCAGCTTTCATGAGCACTGTGTAGTATTCATACCTCCGGGCCAACTGCCTTTGTGGAGGAGGGAACGTAGAGAGGAGCTACCCCAACCACGACTGAGACCCACCTCTTCTATGCACGGTGCAGCTCACAGTCCTGCTGACTCTGCAGTAGGGATCTTTGCACCAGAGCTGACGGCCATGGGCAGGTACCTCGGATTCTAGATATGCATCTATTTGCCCCTGCAGCAGTAGGTTGTCATCACTCAGGAACCCTGAAAAAAACAGGAGAAAGCAATTTATCCAGCCCAGGGAGGAGAGAAAGTCCCTTCTTCACCCCTTGCCATGTGGGCTAGGCATAAAATGCATTCTTTTGCCTGCTCTGAGCCCCAGCTTCTCCTACGTTGCCTGCGGCACCTCCTGGCCTCTACGACTGCCTGGCAGAAGCTCACGAAAGGCAGAGCAAAACATTTTGAAAGCAAGCACTTGACGGTGGAAAGCTGGGCAAGAAGGCAGGGCCCCAGGTGGTTCTTTACAAAGTGCACTGCAGGCTGAAGCTCTTAGGAAGGGACATGGCCAGAGACGCAAGCTTTCAGGATGTCTTCTTGGAAGACGAGACTCACCGAAACCAGCTGCCCTGTCCGCTACTCGCCTGCCCAAGAGCCAGCCCTGAGGCAAAGAAATCCTCCAGGACTCCAATCTTTGTGACCACCCCAAGAGAACCAAGCATTATCTCTGTGCACGAAGGCCGGTGTGAGTGAAACGGCTACTGTCCATCTCTAAGGTCTGCAGTTGTTTGCTAATCACAGCAGTAACCCCTAACAGATGCTTGCACCGCACCCCCAGTGCTTTACGGCAGAGGAGGACAAAGACACGGGTGTGTTAATTGCACAGGATGGCTACGAGCAAATATGACAGAGCCATAAAACAAGATCCCAGGATGTATCAGGTCCGATGTGTGTACAAGAGCTGGGGAAGGCTTCGTGCCACCATTCGACCAGCCGCTGGGGAGAGCTCATCTGTGCTCAAAAAATGAATTCAGGTGCAAAGAAGAGTCCCCAGGGCAATGAAGGGAACAGAAAGCTTATTTCATGAGAGGAGAAAATAAGAAGCAAGATGACAACCGTCAAGAGATACAGCCGTTCTGCCTAAACACATCAGGGGGCCGGTATCACACAGGGAGATCTACTTTAGCTAAAAAAACCCCCACATCAGCACAAGAACACGAGCCGAGCTGGCCACCCAGACCACGAGGCTCTGCACCGGTCCTGGCAGCGTTTCTGTGACGAGCGAGCCTGCTTCTGTGTACTTATCGCGGCAGCCGAGCCCAGGCCGAACCCGCTCTGAGAAGGAACTTGCATTGTTTATCCAAGGGGTGACGGGACGGGAGCAGGGAGGGGACTCGGGAACCAGGAAGTCCCTTTCAGTCCAGTGCTCCTAAGGAAATGGAGCCGCCCCTGGTTGTTGTATCATTTACCTTAGAGCCCCGCTTTTAAAGTCAAGTAGAGAGTTGGGCCACAAAGCCAGACGGCTGCTGTGAAAAAGAAAGTCACCCCCGAATGTCTTCTATTAACTCAGGGGAAAGGGGCAACTCCCATAACACTTTATCATCACGTTTTACTGTCCCTGAAACTTCGGCATGTCGCGGTCCGGAGACAGCTAATAAGCAAGGCGACCGTATCCTGAGAACGTAGGAAGGGGGCATCTCTACGGGGACGTTTTCAGAGCAAAGCCACCGGTTTGACAACTTGTAGTACTTGGTGCAGAGAGAGAGTGAACATCGAAAGCTCTTTGCACTGCAAGGGCACACGCCGGCAAACACTCGACCGCATCTGTTCGGGGCAGCAGCTCACCTAGAGCACATAGTCCGTGGTTTTATTTTTTTTAAACACCAGTCAGCGGTAAAATGAAACGCGGGTACGTGCTGGGCCAAAGTCACTCCGGAGAGACACAGAGCTAACCCTGCAGCGGCTCCGCCACAGAAGACCGAACCTCTTGCCTCCGCTCTGTTCACCGGAGCTAAAAACCAGAGACCTGGAAACGCAGCTGCTCTCAAGCGGGCCGCGGTGCTGGGAGGGGGCAACGAGCAGCAATACCGGACTCAGCTCAACCAGGAAGAGCTGGAACAGAACGTGGCACGCTGCTGCCAACCGCGCACAGGGAGGGCACGGGCAGAAACCCACGCGGCACACGGCCCGGGCGGAAGGTCTTCATCCATCGAACAGACGTTGCATGCGATTTACGTTTGCACGCCATCGGCACCTGGTAAACGGAAAGCTAGAAGAAACTCGCGTAGCCCCGGTTCAGCGGCTCCTCGGCACCGTGCAGTGGAGGGCAGGCAGGGGGGCTCGCCTCACAGAAGCAGTAGTTAGGGCTTCGTTTCAAACGACTCGCGTTGCAGGAGCGCTTAGAGGCCCCGTCCCCGAGACGCGGCGCGGGTGCGGCAGAGCGCGCGGCCGCGCCGGCGGGTTTACCACCC
>NW_005843407.1:65435-67198 GCF_000455745.1 Alligator sinensis | reverse complement strand
GGGTCAGCGAGATGCCAAGGGCCGGCGGCAGTGGGGGCGGGGCTTGTAGGATGTGGGGGGGATATGAGCGGGGCCCGTTGGGTTTAAATTTACTGTGCAGTAAGCTAATTTACTGTGTAGTAGGTGCTTGCACGTGTAGACGGTGACGCTTTAATGCGCAGTAGAGTTACTTATTGCTCAGTGTCTTGTGTAGACGCAGCCGTGTACCGAATGCTGCAGCGACAGTTGTATCCAGACCAAGACGACGTTATTGGGTGCATCTCGGTGCACCGGGGGTTGCTGGGAGACAACTAAGCCTCGGCTGCTCAGGTTTAAGGTGCTTACCCGAGTCGGTCCCGAGTATCTGCTGGATCGATCCTTCCTTCTCACCTCCCTGGCTGCTCACCAAGCTTTCCCTCGCATCCCCGTGCTGTCTAGACTACAGGCCCGGGATGCTCGGGGTCGCATGCTCCAGGGATTCATCCTTTCACAGCGTTTAAGGCCGCTAGAGCCCCTCTTCTGGCCTCCGCTGTATCAGAGGTCGTTACATTTCACCCATTGCCCCCCGTACTGCACCTAAGAACTTGGATTTAGCTAAATCTTATCTTCCAGACAGACATCTGTTCTTGATGGGAAGACGTGAGGGGTGGCGAACGCATCCTCCGTGCGTCCCGGGAGCTAACTGTGAAATCTGTGCCCTGTTTCCCATCCGAGTTTGTTGGGTTCAGCTTCCAGCCCCTCATGTTTGCAACGCCTTTCTCCACGAGTTAAACAATCCTTTGGAGCCCGGTATTTTTCGGTGGGGAAGTGCTTACCCGCTGCAGTCAATGACCTCTCAAGCTGCTTTTTGATAAACTCGACAGATTGAGCTCCTTAAGCCGCTGCTCAGAAGGGTTTCCTCCTGCCCTTGGATTCCTTTAGAGGCTTTTTTTTCTGCGCCCTGTCCCATAGCTCAGCATCGCTTTGAAAATGCAAGAGCCTGGTATCTACCTGCCTCGTGTCATGTGTAGGGGTAAAGTCATCTCCTGACGCTTACTTGCTACTCGCCTTTTGAACGAACTAAAGACGGTGTGGCCCTTTGCCCCGCACACACCGTGATGCTGGGAGCTCGTGGGGAACTGATTGTCCACCAGGTCCTCGCCAGAGTCCCTGCTTTTCAGGATACAGCTGTAACGTGTGCATTGTGTGGGGTTTGTTACACGGCCACCCATTCATTACGTGTGGTCTTCAGTCTGCACCCCTGGATGTATCGTTTTGCATTTCAGTTTTCTTTGATTGGGTTCATCGTATTAAGACGTTCAGAGTTCGCTATATGGCTGCCTTGTCACCCTCGTCATTTACCAACCTTTGTGTCCTCGATCATATAACTGTATGGATGAAAATGCCAGCTAGTATCTGCCCTAGATAGTCAAGTCCTCCAGACCTGTACTAGAAATGCCGTAATGTGAGGATTATTTCTCTCCAGCACTTCTCTGAGACCTGTCAGTCAGCCTTTTAATATGTGCTTTATTGGTATCATTGGTGTTTATTTTCCTTATACAATTATCAGAGTGACAGTGGGTTTGTTTGACAAGACCTGTTTTCCATCTGATCATGTTTGCTGGCAATATATTCCTATCCTTTAATTCTTGTATCGAGTCAGTCTTATATTAGTTTTAATTATTATTATTATTTATTTAAGTATGATTATTCTTTAAGTAGTATTTATTATTCATATAGTGTTTATTATATTCATTCTATATTATTTAATTATTTTATTATTAGGCTCAATAATAATAATAATG
>NW_005843407.1:61472-65425 GCF_000455745.1 Alligator sinensis | reverse complement strand
GCCTAACAATAAAATAATATATAATAGATATAATTAATATATAATATATAATAATATAATGCAATATATAATGTATAATGTATAATAATAATGATAATAATAATGATGATAATTATAATATTAATATTATATTTTTATAATAATTATATTATAATTGTATATATAATTATATATTATGCAAATTATAATTATATAGTATAATAATAATAATAATAATAGTAATAATGATAATAATAATAATTATTATTATTATTTGGCTCAGGTTCAGGTTAATTGACTTGATGTTACCCAAGCCATCCAATTGCTCTTTTTGAATACAGGTGCAATATACAAAATCTTCTAACTTTCTGGTATATTTTAAGACATACTAAAAATAGTAGCGAAAAGTCTACCACAGTTCTTTTCGGACTCTTGGGTGCAAGCAATCTGGGTTTGATGACTTAAAATGTTTAGCATTTCCTTAATTACTGCTGGACTGGAAGATACCGCCGCACCCTTCCGTCTATGCTGTAAGTATACTCTCCTCCTCCTCCTGAAGACATGACTGCATCTGGATGGTCTTTTAGCAAAATCATCCTTTTCCTAATGGTGGAATCCCAGTTTTGATTGGGAGGAATTTGTTTTTCTTTAGCTTTTGGAAGAGACACCTCTATAGATTGAAGGCGGGGGTTGTTCTGTTTGCCCATATCACTGGGGTAGACCTTTGTGTGAAGTTTGAATACTTTTAGCTGGCATTATAGTCATTTTAGTTTGCCTTAGGGTTGAGTTTGAGTTAGGCCGGGCTAGCCTAAATGAGGCTGACAATACAAAAGAAACCGAGTCCCGGGCAGACTTTCCTTGGAAAGTCGAGCTCAGCCGGATCGGGATGGGTGAAGGTTGGTACCTTCCAGCCGGACCATAATGTAACACAAGAATGTCGCCTTTCTGCTCATATTTGTCTCGTCTGCATCGAGCGATGTTGTAAGCCTCTGTCTGAGGAGAGGGCTAACAAGAGGCTCCATGCTCTGAGACGGGCTCGTCCGGCTTCCCATGTGCAGACGTCATGAAGAGCCAACCCCTCTTAGGACTTAGCCTCTGAATTTGGGCAAGACCTCTCCAGCGCTGGCCACCTGTTAGCAAGTCAAAGGGTTTTTAAGCTGTAGTGCTGCTCGTGTCTCCTGGATTGCTGTAAGAACATCTAGGTGGAGCGTGTCGTTGTTAATTTGCTAGCAATGTTCGTGTTTGCTAAAATGTTAATGAACTTCTCTTTGGCATTCATTCCACTGGACGACCCACTCGCTGAAGAACAGGAGCAACCCGTGAACACCTAAACTTCCCCCGGGTCAGCACTTGTAACCAGGTCGTCATCACTGGGCACCAGGCAGTCACCAGCATCTAGGCAAGGGATTCATTCACCTTTATCATTCGTAAAGGATCCCAGATAGTTATCTCCTGGGTACTATGCCCGTTCTGTTAAAACATGTTCATCTCTACCTTTTCGACGCTCCAGGAATGTTTTCCTGCGAGCGGTCTGAGACTCCGGAGCAAAGTCTCCCACGACGTATGTTTTCTTTCCACTCGTTACAGACAGAGTTATTTTTCCTGTTCCCTGGTCTGATCTGGAGGCCTGAATAACCCTCGTCTGTCCCTCCTCTGGGTTTTGTTAGTTGGCTCACGGATCCATGTCATTCAGGACCCGTTCTGAGCGCCCAAGAGCTCTGCCTTTAACAATGCTACCCCTCATCCATCTTTGCCCACTCTGTCCTTCCTAACCAGGTTATTACTGCTGTTTTTAACATTCAAGTCATGCAGTTGGGCCAGCTGGTATCAAATTGGTTTTCATCAATAAGACTTTCCTGTTCTGTTGGCTCGTGACCCAAATGCCCAGCACGAGACAAATGCAGCACTTTGTCTCTCTACAGTCTTTCCTGCGTTGCTCCAGTACGCTCACGAGAAGCTGAGTCTGTGTTTGTACCGTACCCTCCCCGCTTAGCATCGGTGCTTGTGCTGCTAGCAGGGGTAGAGCCAGGAACAGCAAGTGCTAGGACAGCAGCCTTGTGTCTTTTGGTGCCCCTCAATGCAGGAACTGGCGGGTGGGTCTTGATGATAATCCCAGATGAGATATTATCAAAGTTGGGGGGATTGATTATCCCCTGGCCCAGGTGCCCCTGCAAACGGACACACAACCCTGCCTCCTCGCTTGACCTAACCGCATCGCCACTGCATGCTCCACTGCCTTGGGGCCTCCGACACCGTCACCGGGACCCGAGGGCTGGACATCCAGCAGTATCAAGCCAGCTTCAGATGATCCCTGTTTCATGCTGTTGGATTTTAAACCCTGGCCATGGAGAGCGTAAAAGCACATGTAAGCAGGCCAGCAGGATCGTCACCACGGGGCTCGGTGTCAGAGCCCACTGCAAACCTGGAGGGACGCTGCTCGTTTGTCCCAGTGCCCACAGTCATGAAGGACACCATAGAAATACTGCATCGCCTGCCAGGGGACTGCACAGGGACCTGCCTGTGAGGACGGGAAGAAGGGCTGGAACGAGGAAAATCTCATTCCGGCCTCTCGTGCCGATGCTGTCCTGTCATATTGTGGGAGTGCAGTGCTGCAAAACCGGGCAGCATTTTGTAGACAGTTACTCAAGATTTCTAATAAGGAGTCAGGCTCCCTTCAGCCGCCGAGGGAAGCAGGTCACCTCAGCCTTCAGGTCTTGCTATTTCGGAGGCTGCAGAAGAAGGGTTGAGAAAGCTCACCGGGTGCTGGCAAGAATCCTGGTGCCAGCATCTGCTTAACTCTTCTGATTTGACTCCTGAAATAGCAGCGCTTTGCTAGATCATCCCATCTTTCTTCCCTCCTGAGGAGACTATTTATATCATCGAGACCTTCAAGTTTCTAAGTCAGCATCAAAGCGGATTAAAGATTGCAACTGGCTGCTGGGAAGGTATATCCATCACTTAAGCGAGCGCGACGCGGGGAGTGAAGGGGGACGGCATCAGACAGCCGCTGCAGCGCTCGCAGCAGGGGTCCGAGGCCTCCCCGCATCCCGTCGCGCCGATGGGGAACAACAGCACCTCCACCGTGGATGACCTGCAAGCGGTCGAGATCCACCACTGGTACAAGAAGTTCATGACCGAGTGTCCGTCCGGGCAGCTGACCGAGCACGAATTCAAGCAGTTCTTTGGGCTGCGGGGGCTGGATCCGGAGGCCAACGAGTACATCGAGCAGATGTTCCGCACGTTTGATATGAATAAGGTAGGTTTGCAGCCCGGGGTGGGGGGAAACTGAGGCAGCTTGGTCCTGCATGCTGAGAAGCTGATGTATCTGGGTGGGTGCTGTCACCACCAGCAATTTGCCTTTCCGGCCTCCGGCAGCACACAACAGCACAGTGTTAGGGCACCGCGGCGAAGGCATGGGGATACCAGAGAAACGGGGGGGCATGTCGTGGTTTTGGTGCTTCATTGTCTCTCTCCGTTGTCCCTGCCCTGACCGCGTCTGCCTCCTGCCCAAGTACCGGAAAGAGGAGCACCTCCAAGGGCTGCAGGGACTATAATAGACTCGTTATTGTGCTTACAGAACGGGGCTATTTCCAGGCCCTCGGGAACAGATGTACAGCGGTAGTAGTCCTCAGACCAGGAGAGGGAAGAAGAAGCCTGGGGGACAGGATCATATTAGCAGCCTGCATTGGGAAGGTTTTGGGGAGTCAAGGGACCCCAAATCTTCTGTGGGCACGACAGTTTATACCAATGCTGAGATGTCCGTTCTTGCTGCCGCTCTTTTCTGCTGTTCTTGGAAAGACCCAGCCCTAAACCGCGGAGCAGGGGTGGACCCAGGATTTCCCCATGGGAAAGCACCAGAGCTGCACTGGGCTGCACTGGGCTCCGCTGGGGATGGGGACAGGGGCTGCAGCAGGGCAGAGAGCAGTTCCCCCCTCCATGACCCACCCCGTGGGAGGAGGTGAGGGGACGGGGAT
>NW_005843407.1:61056-61449 GCF_000455745.1 Alligator sinensis | reverse complement strand
GGCTCATTCCCAAGGCTGCTTTCCAGTCCCCAGCTGAGCCCAGTCCACACGTAGCCTGGCTCGGGGGGGACAGGAGCAGCCCTGGTGCCTCCACCACCCCCAGCACAGTGGGGACAGCGACAGTGGCAGCTGGGGAAGAGCATAAAAACACCCCAACACGGGAAGGCCATTTGGATGAGTCCTCAGCTTCTGCAGCCTCACTTCTTGTGGGTACCGTGAAGGAGGGGGACACCTGCCTGTTAGCAATCAGGCAACATTACATGCGTTTCATAGCACTTGTTGCATGCCGACACCTCTCAGATCCGGTCCAGGGCAGCGGGCTCGAGCTGCAGCAGATCGGTGCCGGCAGCTCCGCTCCGCGCAGAAGGTCCCGTCACATCACCAAGGCGGTTC
>NW_005843407.1:45974-61025 GCF_000455745.1 Alligator sinensis | reverse complement strand
TTCAGCGCGTTGAGCTGCTGCAGGATTGCAGCGCGTCTGCGACGAAGGGCCGGGCTGGCCGTCGGGGATACTGCGGGCCGTACAGGGCCGAGCGCTGGGCGGCAGGCGCTTGCCACAGTGAAGGAAGGACTCGCTTGGCATTGCAGACGTGGGAGAGGATCAAAGGGGTTAACATGGGAACAAATCAGCCAAAAGGCAGGGATCGGTGGTGTGTGCATCTCCCCTTGCATGGGGATTACCTGGGGGCACTGGAGAGCATCGCTTGGGGCTGTGAGAATCCGACTGGGCTCACGCGGGCCGGGAAAAGCTCTTTGGTTTCTCAACACCTTGGAAATCCCCAGCACGGGAAAAGCTGCTTCACGAAGCCCCGTCTCAATCTTGTCTCTGCGCAGCCGGGGGCACTGGGGGCCTGTTTTCTGTGCTCCCGTCTCTGGTGCTTTGTCCTTCCTGGCCATAAACACCCCAGTGGATGCGGCATCTACCTCTCTGCTGGAAAGACACAGACCCCGTGGTGACTGCTAGCACAGAGGGGCTTCCTGCTGCCTGCTTACATCTGCCTTTTACACCCTCCGTGGCCAGGGTTTAAAATCCAACAGCACGAAACAGGGATCCCGGCTGAATACTTCTGGATGATGTCTGCCTTCCAGCCCTCGGGCCCTGGCGACGGCAGCAGTCGGGGGCCCCAAGGCGGTGGAGCATGCAGCGGCGATGCGGCTAGGTCAAGCGGGGTGGCAGGATAGCCTGTCCACTTGCAGGGGCACCTGGGCCCAGGAGATAATCAATCTCCACCATGGTCCTAAGCACCGGGCAGTTTATCCCCTTCTTGCACTTCCCGCTTTCTGCTCCTAACGGGAGCTCCCCGGGCTGCGAGCGAGACTGGAGTCCCCTCCCTGCCACGTCGGAGCACGTTCTGCAGGAGACACAGATGCAAAGTGCTCCCCTCCAGAAGGGACTCTAGGTCCCCTAGTCTGAACCACTGCCTTTCACCCTAACCTTGACCCTGACCCTAGTCCCAGCCTCCCCTATGCTGAGCCCGGTCACCCAGGACTGACTGAAACGTCTCTTCCAGAAAGGCATCCCCTCTTGACTGGTCTCAGGAGATGCAGATGCTGCCACTTCCCTTGGTAATGCATTCCCATGGGCTTTCGCCCTCCCTTGCAGTTATAATATAGGTCTATTTGGCTTCAGCTCCTAGCCTCTTTTTAGTTCTTGTGCCTCTCTCCACTGAACTGAAGACACCTTTATTTCCTGGCATTTTTTCCCTGCAAAGTTTTTAAAAACGTTAATGTAGCTTCTTCGCTGTGCTTGCTGGGACAAGCGAAACAAATGGAGCTCTTTAAGTGACTCAATGCAAGGCACTTTCTCCAGCTGTCACATTGCTGTGGGGCTATTATTGTTTTCAGCTTCCTTGCAGGAGTGCGGCGATCAGAGCTAGGTAGCGCTCCAGCAGCGGTCTCGCCAGCTCGGAAGATATAGTGGTAAAACGACCGGCACAGATATGCTCATTGCTTGTTTGTTTGTCCAACCCAGGACTGCATTTGTCCCGGCTTGGCAGGGGGAGCTCGCGATGACTTGTTTGTATAGCGTGATCCCTAAGTCCCTTTCCGAGTCACTGCTTTCCAGCATGCAGTCCCCCGTTCTGTAGCTCTGGCCCGTATTCCTTGTTCCTCGGCACAGAGCTGTAACTTGCTTATCTTAAATTGCATGTTATTTTCATGGGTCGAGCTTCCTAAGTGATCTGCGTTATTCTGCAGGACGGCCTTGTTCTCCTTGTTATTTACCCACCTGCTAATCTTGCTCCTCCAACATATTTGATCAGCGGCGATTGCTATGTGTACTTCCAGATCATTTATGAACATGTGGAAGAGCCTCTCTCTCAGAACCGATCCGGATTGAACCCTGTTAACGCCCCACAACACTATTCAGAGATGATTTCCTGCCGAGGGCTATGTTTTGAGAGGTGGCAGCTGCCCGGTGCGAATGCATGTAATGTTTTTATGCCAGTGAGCATGTCGTCCCCTGCCAAATCGAACTCCTTGCAAATGTCTGGGGGTCAGATACAAAAACGGGGATAAGTGCTTAGAGCTGTCCTTAGGCACTGGAAGTCTGCGTAAGTGTGCAAGTGTGAACCAGGAACCCCCTCTGTGAACTCAGAGCCTGCCTCGCTCTTGAGAAGCCCAGACAGCCCAGGTACCGCCTGGCTGGACCCGAACGGTGCCCCGAGGGCCCTGCCCAGGCACCAAGAGTGTATGCTATTGGTTGGGACCGCCCTCCGTTTGCCCACATTGAAGGCCCCTGGGTCATGATCACCAGACCGAGGTGACCATCAGCTCCTAGTCCCGTAACTAAAGGCATCTATGCACATGCTCCAGTATTGGGGGGAGGGGGTGCTTTAATTACAGTGGCTCCAAGAGCTACTCTAATGAAAACACCTGCATCAGCATCCCCGCACTTCAAAATGGTGGCGGGGGCATTTTATCTCGAGCTTGTTGAATGAGCTTTAAATAAAGCACCCCCCACCGTCTTTTTCAAGCACGGGGATGCTAATACACAAGGCGCTGGAGCGCAGTAATTCCAGCAGACTTGATTAAACGAGTCTCCTCCAACGCAGTGTAATTACAGCACATCGGAGCAGCCTCGCTATTCATGTATGGATGCCCCAATTCACCTTGCATCCAAATGAAGCTGCCTCCTGCGTTAGACAATTATCACCTATCCCTTTAGCCAGCTCACAGGCAATGGGCGCTAGCACGGGAGGGATCTGGGGAAGGAAGGGGCTTGCGCAGAGAGCAGTGGAAGGCTGGCGGGGAGAAGAGTGGCTTCTGCGAGCCTGCCCGGTGTGGGGTGAGAGATGTGCAGTCCGGGGAGGACAGATGGGAAAGGGCAGAGATTCGCATGCCCCGAAACGGGCTGGAGAGACACTTTACACCCTGGGCAAACTACCTGTGCAGTAAGATGTCTGCAATAACTTGCAGCAGCCCCCGCCAAGTCTGGGGCTTTCCAACCTGGGGGGGAAGGTCCGGCCCCGAGCGTTCAGGCGGAGGACAGATGGGGCAAGGCCACGGTGGCAGCTGAGGAAATCATCCTAGTTATGTGGGCCGTATCCCACTAACCCTCAATGTCAAGCCTGTTCCTGAGCATGCTTAGAGGAAAGCCATCTGCAAGCTCCTCTAATTGAAGCTGATATCACGGACCTGACATAATCAGATTCAGGCCAGGTCACCCGGCTGAGATGGCTTTAGTGGCCTAGATGGACGCCTGCTTGCTGTCTGCGAGGGCGGGGGCAGACCCTGCTCCCGATCTGCAGCCTTTGCCACGGCCCGCTTCCAGACGCTGCTGGCTCGCAGGCGGAGGGAGGCAAGAGCTGAGGGTTAAAATGACATGACCCCTTCCTGGAGGGATGAGCCCAAAGGGAAGGGATGGGTAATAGCCGCTCCTCTGCCAGATCGCTGTCGCCGGGGTCCATCAATGCACTATTCTGGCCCTGTGCAGGCACCACGGACCCGTGTCTATCTCTGTGCAGTCAACACGGGCTCTCAGGCCAGCTGTATGTAGGTGCCGTGTAGCTCCAGCCCTGTGCATTCACACTGCTCTCCCCCACGTTGCCCACAGCCCGGAGCCAGCAGCCTATGGGTGCAGCTGGGTGCATCACAACCTGACCACGACAGAGAGGACACGGGGGGTGCAGGAAAGCACCCCACAGACCCGCAGCCACGGCGCAGTCTTTGGCCAAAGGCACGCGCCCACAAGCGGTAGGCTCGGTCAGCAGCGTGGATGTGGTGTAGGGCCTGGACCAAAAGTATTGTCAGCCACCCTGGGGAACCTGCCTCTTAACACAGAGCCCTACAGCTGCCGGTAGCTGTGCACCAAACGTCAGTCACAGCAAAGCATAGATTTTATAGACGTCAGGGCTGGAAGGGACCTCCCGAAATCATCGGGTCCAGCCCCTGCCCAAGGGGCAGGAAGTCATCTGGGGTCAGCAAGATAATGCATGGCAGCGAAGCCGTCCAAGTAGCTGGCGCTTGGTTGAATCTGTGCTGGGGGTTGAGGCGATTCCTTTTTTTTCACGTTTATTTTCATCACAAGCCTGGTAGGGTAGCTAAGAAATCCTGCATCCTGCCTGTAACCCCGACCTTATCTCCCTCCAGGGATTACATGGATATGTGGTTTCTTTTCTTCCACGCTGGCACAGAGGACTTTGCTAGCTTCCTGCCCTCTGAGGGGTGCAGCGAAGATCAGCGAAGTCTGCAAGGAGCTCAGACAATCAGAGGTCTCTGCGTGGTGAGAAGGGTGCATTAGCCAGGACAGGACATGGAGCAAGAGGCATATTTTTTCTCCTGTTTGGGCAGGCAGAATTGCATTTGCTGCTCACAGCGTGTCTTCAGGCTGCACCAAACCTGCAGGGAGTGTTGTGGAGGTTTAATCCCACAGACCCAAGGAGCGGAGACCTGGTCTGGATGCAGACAGGTCCCCAGGCCCCGACAAAGCTGTAGCTGCTTCTGCCTGCACCCTGCCTCTGCAAAGAGGCCCCAGAGCCACGGCTCCCCCAGCCGCCCCGGCTCTCACACTCCCTCTCTCCCTTGCAGGACGGATATATCGATTTCATGGAATACGTGGCCGCGCTCAGCCTCGTTCTTCGGGGGAAGATGGAGCAAAAGCTGCGCTGGTATTTCAAGCTCTATGATGTGGACGGCAATGGCTGCATCGACCGGCACGAGCTGCTCAACATCATTAAGGTGACCAACCGCCCTGGGGCTGGCACGGCTGCGGCTGCCCGTCCCCGTGTCACACGTTCACGTGGTCTCTGGGCGTGCACCAGGAAGGACCCTGCCAGGTCCCTGCGATGCTGCAGGTTGTCCCTACCCCTGGCCTGTGTATGCACCTGTCAGGCTGGCCTCCCCCTCCGGGCAGGCAGACCCCAGTGAGCTGCTGCTCCCTGACTTGCTCCAACAAGCCTAGTAATGCGGGAGCAGCAGGTGGACTCACAGACGTAGGGCCCCAGAGCCGTGGGGCTGGCAGTGACCTGCTCACACAAGAGCTGGGGCTAGTGTTTTGCAGCTCCGGAGTAGCTCTCCAAGTGCGCAAAGGGCTTTTGCTTGCACCGAGCCCGTGTTGAACTTACATTTTTGACCTGCCCCGGAGACAGGTGCTTTGCTCAGCCTCTTACCCCCTGCACCAAACCACAGGCCGGTCATTCCCCCACACTTTTCCCTCCCAGGCTATCCGAGCAATCAACGGCTGCGACCATGAGACGAGCGCGGAGGAGTTCACCAACCGCGTCTTCGACAAGATTGATGTCAACGGCGATGGTGAGACTCCAGCCCCCGTCCCGAGGAGCTGCCGGAGCCCATCCTGCAGCCTCCTTTGCCTCCTGCGTGCCTCGGTCTTGAGCTTGCCCCATGTATACTGCATATATCTCTTCTGAAATGAGGCTGCCCCTTCTGCCCCTGCACGAGCTCGCAGAGCTGAATGCTCAGCCCCTTCCCTTCCTTCTCTCTGCTTTGCCACCCTGGGCGAAACCACGCGCTACGGTGTCTGTCTTGCCTGTCTGTCCATCCCCATCTTGAAACAACCTGGGGCTTGAGCCGCTCATCTGGCATAGCAGCACTGTCCATGGCTGCGGAGGAAATTCGGGGCAGCGTAGGGACAGAAGCACCCCTGCCAAGACCTGCTCCTTCCTAAGCCTGTCACAGCAGCCAGGAGAGGCAGGACTGGACTATCACTGGGTGCTCCAGACTTTCCCGGAGCAGGGACACGGACAGCGAGGTGCCCCCGGGGCTCTGTGGTGTCATTGAGAGGGCACAGATGAAAGGATAATATCACTGCAGACACAGGACAAGGGGGGCTGGGGCCGGAGGGGATTGAGGTACAGGGCAGGCCAGGCCAGGCAGACTGCCCAGTGCTTCTTTGCACAGGAATCACTAATTTGGGGTGGAACGAGGGGTTTCCCTGGGTCTGAGCATCCCTGAGCATCTCTCTATCCCACCCCCCCAGGGGAGCTGTCGCTGGATGAGTTTGTGGAAGGAGCCCGAAAGGACGAGGAGTTCATGGAGGTGATGATGAAGAGCTTGGACCTAACCCACATCGTGTCTATGATCAACAACCGTCGGCACAGCATCTAGACTCGGCTGGGGCAGCGCGGCGTGAGCGAGAGGCCGAGCTGTGTGGGCCCCAGGCAGGGCGCGGGTGTGAGGATGTCAGCCATGGAGCGGGGAGCTGCAGGTGGAGGGATGTGGCGGTGTGAGTGTGCCCGTGTGTGCATGCACAGCCTGAGAAGCTCAGACATGCACGATCAGGTCTGGGTCCTGCTCAGGGCTGCTGGATGGACCGGCTAGGGCCAGGGGCCAGGGACCAGGGGTCAGGCTGGCCCAAAGGGCTCCACCATGCCAGCTAGAGGTGTGCAAAGTGGGGGGGAGTGCTTGTGCAGGGAGTTGGAGACAGGGTGATGGAGGAAGGCAAGTCTGCACCTCACCAGGCTGTGTTTCTACCACACAGCCCAGGGCCACAGGTAGTTCATCCCGCCCCGGGTGAGGTGGGCCTGGGTCTGCAGGGCTGGCCCCAGTCTGGAGTGGCCCTGCACACACCACCAAGCAGCTGGGCAGGAACCCAACCCCCCAGGCACACCTGGTGCGCTACCCACTGCTCCCGCACAGCCCTGCTGAGGAGCATCCCCCACGCGGAGACAACAGGGTGAGGAGTGGTGTCCGCAAGAGCGGCACAGGACTCTGCCCAGCCTCCAAAGCCCTCACCGTGCCCCCAGCACCAGCGTGCTGTGCCCCAGGCCCTGTTCCCCTCTACCATGATGCCACCGGAGTTGATAGCACTGGCACAGACTGGCAGAGAGGAGAGCCGGATGCCCATTTCATCAGGGAAGGGGAGATCCCATGGATGGCAGCCCCAGGGGCTGTGCCCCTCGCTCGGCCTTGATTAGCGGAAGAGGTGGAAAGTCACTGCCCCTGCCCCTGCCCTGAGTGGCCCTGTGCCCACACAGCGTAAACGGGAGATTTTAGATACTTGCCTTTCTTCAGCCTGGTGCCACTCTCCAGAGGAGGAGGAGATCCTGCTGGATCCAGCACCAGGGAGATTCCCTCAGGCCCCATCTCAAGCGGATCTGCAAAGAGCCCCAGGAAATGTCCAGGAAAGGGATGCTTTGCACAAACGAGGCAATGAATGAAATACAGTTTTCAGGAGCTGCCGGAAGATGCGGCTGGAGCTTTTCTGTTGGAGAAGGTTGCTGTTTGCAGGCTCCAGGCCACGTCCATCCGGGGGGTGGTGGAGCCTGCCATGTATGTGCCTTTATCAGGAAATTTTTTTTTTTCCCTTGGGGAGGGGATTTGTAACAGGCTGTGATTTTTCTGTACTATTTGGCTTTCTTTGTACAGTTACAAATAAAAACCCCATGAACCAAGCAGTCCCTTGACTGTGCTCTTTTTCAGGAGATCCTTGACCAGGTGCTTGGGTGTTGCATCCACACTAGGAAGCCAGTGTAGATCCCCTTTTGATTTTATTTCTTTCATTGATGAGTCATTAGCCAGAAGCTCATTAGACCTCATGTTCTGTTGAGCACTTCTCCTTGCTCTGCAAAGCCCCCTGCCCAAATCACTGTCTAGAAGAGAGCTGGCCCCTTGTTGTGCCTGCTTGTCCCTGGTGTACACAAGAAAAACGTTGGGGGCTCTCTGCTTGGCTAGAGTCAGGGCATCATAGACAAGGAGGGCTGGAAGGGACCTCAGGAAGTCACATCTAGTGCAACCCCCCTGCTCCAAGCAGGACCAGCCCCAAATGCATCATCCCAGCCAAGGCTTTGTCGAGCTGAGCCATACAAACCTCCCTCATTGCTCAAACAGGGGTAGGTTACTGCTAGCTTTGCCTGTTCAGTTACTGTGTGAATCAATGGGTGCTTCATGCAGGACCCTGGTGCTTCGGCAGCACTTCCGCCTCCTGGGATGGAGCAAAGCACAGCAGACACTGAAGCTGGAGCTTATTGCAGCTTTGTTCCAGGCCCTGGAGAGGGGAGAGGTGCAAGTTAAGTAGTTTTGTGGGGACGAAGGAGTTCAGGGTGGAAATCCCAAGGGATGTGAAGAGGGGGCAGTCGGGGTGGTTTGGCACTTGCAGAGGCTCACCTTGCCGTCGAGTGAACTGTGTGGATAGGAAGGGAGAAGAGGTTATGGTGTGCGTGGGGCAGTGGAGAGTGCGCAGGGTTGTGGGTGGTTAGTGCCAGAGTTGTTTGCAGCAGCGAGAGTGGGAGAAAACCCCAGAAATGGAGCTGGAAGGTGTCCAGGGGTCCCACATAGTCCAGCCCCCTGCTTGAGGCAGATCATCCTGAGCTCACACGTGCGTTAGTCTAACCTGCCTTTCAAACCTGCCAGCTCCTGCAAGGACCCAGCTCAGTGTTTCCTAGGTCAGCTCTTCTGCTGCTCAGCTGTCCTCCAAGTTAGAAACGTCTTCCTAATATCACACTGGTCTTCCTAGTATCACACTGGGATCATGCCTGCTGCTATTATCCCCTTGTTTCTTGCACTATCCTCTGTGAACAAAGAACAGGAGATTGCCTTCCTCTTTACTCTGAAGATCAATCAAATGCCCCTCAGTCTTCCCTTCTCCAAGATAAATAATCCCTGTTCTTCCAGCTATTCCCCAGCTGTCATTTCAGGTGCTCTCCTCAAGCCGTGATGGTCCAGGAAACATGCAAGAAGAGTTTTGGGGGCTTGTTAAGCCTCTCTCACAACAACACAGTTAGTCCAACAAAGGATATCGCCAACGACCCCATGTATCTGTTCTCTGCCATGGAGACCAGCGGCAGGAGCCCACATACTGGGCTGCTCCCATGGCTTCCTCTGCGGGTGTCGGTGTTCTGGGCCTGGGGTCCTGTGAAGGATGACTTGGGCTCGGCTCAGGACACAGCCCCGAAAGCCCAGCTGCTGGTCCCAGTTCAGAGGCCAGAACGAGAAGTGACCAAACATACTGAAAACTTAATTGAGGAAATGTTAACATTACCTTTATTGCATGGCTCGGTAGAGTTGGAAGATGATACAGGACCCCATGCCTTGCACCTATGTAGGCACATGGTTGGTGTATGTTGACTCAATCTCAGATAAGTGGTTAGACACAGCCTATGTTAGCCCGTGGTAAAGTGTTTAGGAAATATCAGCGTGGACCTATGGAAAGAAGAGAGACAGGATCCCACTCATGGTGACAGCACTGGCACCAAGGGTGTGAGGCTGTCAGGAATCCCAAGTCACTGGCTGTCGCTTATAGTGGACAGGGGCTGGGTGGGGAATGTCCAATGGCGTTAGCCGTCTTCACAAGTCTAGGGCATGCAAGACAGGGTCCAGTCCCCTGGCAGCCACACCCAGGCCCCCAGCAGCAAGTTTGCCTGGAGTGGAAGCCAGACTGGCTGCAGGGGAAGAGGAATCAACTCCAGGTCCCCAGAGCTGAGTCATAGAGTCACGGAAATTTCAGATGGGAAGGGACCTCAGGAGGTCACATCTAGTCCAACCCCTGCTCAAAGCAGGACCAGCCCCAACTGCATCATCCCAGCCAAGGCTTTGTCTAGCCAGGTCTTAAAATACTTCAAGAGTGGAGATTGCACCACCTCTCTGGGTAACATGTTCCAGTGTTTTGCTACCCGCCTAGTGAGAAAATTCTTCCTAATATCCAACTGTGACAAGAACAATTTCCAGGCCTAGTGCTAGTATGGCCCCGCCCCTCTCTCTGGGCAAAACACCCGCCTCTTTCGCCTGCCATGCCTTGGTGTCATATTATTCTAATGTTATTAGGTGGGAGGCTGCCCTTTGATCCGTCCTGGTGTCAAGGGCCAGATATACATGCTCCAACCATCCCTATGCATGTCCCATGCTTTGCAGATATCATGCTATAAACATAAACATCTCTGGCTTGCAGCCAGGTTGAATATAGTCCCTTGTAAGGCTGCTCACATATGCCCCACTTGGCCCTCTCTCTTATTTCCCCCCTTTCACAAGGGCCTGTCATGCTCCATCCCTCTCTCACACAGGTCTCTTACAAATAGCCTATCCAGGCCACACTCCCACCGCCCTACTCCGCAGAGATCCTCAGGCTTGTCCACTCATACGTCAGACAGCCCTGGCCCAGCCTTTTGGGTCTTCTGAAACCCTCATCTGGACAGTGACCATTGATTCACCCCACCCCACTCCAGCCTCTCTCAGCCCTATGCCTTTGTTGGCTACAAATGTCCAACTCGGGATCCTTAAAATTCTGGTTTATTAGGCGGATTGAAACTCTGTAATGAACTTAAATCATAAACCTTGGGGCTGGTCCCCCCCCCCCACACACATGCACACATGCACACCCAGACAGTAGCAAGCTACAAGACTCAGGTATACCTATCCCACAGGTGCTGGAGTCTGCCGTCGAGGCTTTTTTCAGTGTGGTGTTATCTTCCAGAAGGGGGTTGCCGGCTGGTCCTTCTGGCTGGACAGGTCGGGTGCTGGTCGAGTTGGAGATCAAGAGGGCGCCACTGAGGGTCACTTTTCACTGCTTTTTATCTGTCCTTGGCAGACTTTGGTGACTCCCCAGTTTTCAGGTTTGCGCAATCCAGGGGTCGTTGACCCTCATGGGACTTCCCCCTCGGTGGCTACTCTATGGCATCTGTCAGCCCCAGGGGTCATCCACATGTACGTGCAGGTTTGGGAGTCCATTGATGAATTTTCAATAGGGCTCTGGGAGCGGTCGATGTGGAGATATTCATCCCAAAAGTTGGTCCCCAGCATTGTTTAACTCAGACCAGGGCTTCTAGCTCTTGAACAGTGACGTTTAGAGATTTCCCGGTTGTTACAGTGTCTTCTATTGACTTCTTCCGCTGGTTGATCTGCGGTTTCCCTAGCTGTTAATTGCTGTCTGCTACCGTGTTACACATTCAATCACTGATTCACTCGCTCTTTCAGGGGCCCGCCTGTTACAGGGAAGCAGCAGTTTGACTCCTGCCCTTGTTAACATTGTTACTAAACACATTTACAGTTGAAAGTTGAAAGGTGAGGAGTATAAAATATAAGCTACAAATGCCATGGCACACAAATAGATAAAAATACCAAACTACAAGGGGAGATACAAAATGCGCACATACACATTTTAAAACACAATTCCTTATCTTAAAGTGAAAGAAAAAGGTAGAAGAGGAAAAACACATTCAAAGAGGGGAGAGCAAATGCAGGCAAGAGGGAAAGGGGGCTTTCTGCTACACCCTCAC
The DNA here is from genome assembly GCF_000455745.1 of Alligator sinensis. Taxonomy (NCBI): domain Eukaryota; kingdom Metazoa; phylum Chordata; order Crocodylia; family Alligatoridae; genus Alligator; species Alligator sinensis. The sequence continues at coordinate 49,801 of NW_005843407.1, read as the reverse complement.
CGCACCATTCCTTATTCCTGTCCCTTTGGGCAAACACACTGCTCTTCTTATTGTGGCCTGGGGTTGAACACCCTCTTGGGACTCAGCCTCTCCGCCCTGAGCTTAACTGGCCCCACTGCTCTGCCCTGCTGCTCTCAGGACTCGGAGTCTTGCACCCCTACAGGCACAGGTGCTTCACCTTTTACCCTCCTCATAACCCACCCAAACGTGGGGGCAGAGGTAATTAAGGCACCCCAATCCACCTTTCACCAGGGAGATGAGCAGTCCTGGTATTTATATAGGGCTGCTGCGCCACTGGCAATCCCCCCTGGCCTCCCTATCCTGGCAGGGCACAGTTTTAGGTCATGCCCAGGACCAATGAGCCCTCCCATAGCCCCATCCTTACCTCCAAGTTGCTGCTGGAGCCACAGATCAGCAGGGTGATGCTTCCTCCCACCTGGCAGCTCCCTGCTCCAGCCCTTAAAGTGGCAGACACCCAAAAGGGTGTTCTGTCACACCAACCTCAGCTTCTCTTGCTGCAACTGGAGCCCATTGTGCCTTGTTCTGCCATCTGCCCCCACTGAGAACAGCTCCACTCCATCCTCTTTGGGACCACCCTTTAGGGAGCTGAAGGCTGGTATTAAATCCTCTCTCAATCTCCCCTTCTGCAGACTCAATAAGCCCAGTTCCCTCAGCCTCTCCTCACCAGTCCTGTCCCCCAGCCCCACAACCACTTTTGTTGCCCTCCACTGAACTCCCTCCAATTTGTCCACATCCTTTCTGGAGTGGGGGGCCCAAAACTGAACACAGGGCTCCTCACTAATGCTGAATAGAGGGGAAGAATCACTTTCCTTGTCAGGCTGACAACACATCTACCAATGAAGCCCAGTATGCCTTTGCCTGAAGCTTAGAGCAATGCCTCTTGTACAAAAATGCAAGACAGTGGCTGGGGCAAGACTGGGTTGTGGTGACACGTCTGCTAGAAAGAAAATCAAACTCTGCTAAAGGTTGCAACCCGTTAGGTGTAGAAATAGTGGAGCTTGTGGTACCCAATACCAGACCCATGCCATAAGATGCTAAGAGTCACGATATCAGTCCTCGACCTTCTACCACTCTTGAGCCCAAAAAATAAAAGCAATGGTTAAAATTATTGGCAGAGACCTGACACACTCATTACACGCATATAACAAGACTCAGAGAGCAAGCTGGAAAGCCAAATGGCCTAGGGAAAAAACCTACAAACTACATGCACATCTCAATTGAGCTAAGTGTCACTAAAGCAAACAAAAGAACTAAAATATCCACTTCAAAGCAAAGCCTGTAAGAGAGGGGAAACCATGGAAACATGACTGTAAATGTATCCTGGTTAACACATTCCCCCCCGTTGATTAAGACATATTTCCCAAAACAAACATCCAATATCTCTATAAAATTTTTCAAATGTCTAAGGGTGCTTGTAGACTTCACTTTTTTTGCCCTTTCTTGCACTGCAATGGCATGACTGTTTGCACGAGCGTGTTTTCCAGACGCTTTAAAAGTCTTTCTGGCACATTAAAGTAAAACTCCTTCGATGTCATTTTCTTTGGCTCCCCCTGACTTACGTCATTGTGTCCATGCATTTGTTGCATGCAAACACAAAGGCAGGCAAAGCTGTGTAATCAGCCTCTTTGTCCACGAGATGGTGCTGAAACCTTTTGGTAATTCATCCCTTCCAATTGCAGCTGCTTTCAAATTAATGCTGCTTTTTTTTTCTTGTGCTGCATGCCAGCACCCTGCTCCTACAACTGTGTCAGGGCACGGGGTGGGGGACAGGCCTGGGGGGCAGCACGGGACCATCCCACTCTCTTGCGGCACTCCTGACATAATTCATTCAAAAACCCAGTACAGTAAAAGCTCTGTTATCTGGCATCCATGGGGAATGGGGGGGTGCCAGTTGATCAAGTATGCCAGTTATCTGAGAGCTTATCTCCAGCGGGTTGGATCAGTGCACCAGGGTTTTCACTCCCTGGCCCCATGCAGGCTGCTCTGCCCCAGCCGTGGTCCTCAAGGAAGAAGTGGGACGTGGCAAAACCAGAAGTGCCACGGTGGGACTTCCAGTTTCGCTTTTGCTGCGTCGATCCACTGCCGTAAACAATAAATGTTGTGAGAGACCGTATCAAAAACATTGCTAAAGTCCAGGTATATCACGTCCACTGCTCTCCCCATGTCCACAGAGCCCGTCGTCTTGGCATCAGGCACCAGGCTGGTCCTGACTTGCCCTGGGTGGGTCCCTGCTGACTGTCCCTAATCACCTCCTCCTCCTCCTCCTCCTCCTTCAGGTGCTTGGAAATGGGTTCCTTGAGGATCTGCTCCATGATTTTTCCAGGGACTGAGGTGAGGCTGACTGGTCTGTCATTCCCTGGATCCTCCTTCTTCCCTTTCTTAAATATGAGCACGTTGTTTGCCCTTGTCCAGTCATCCAGGACCTCTCCTGATCACCGTGAGTTTTCAAAGATGATGGCCAGTGGCTGCAATCATAATCTCAGCCAACTCTCTCAGCACCCTCGGGTGCATCCCACTCAGCCCCATGGACCTGTATAAGGACAGCTTTTCTAAATAGTCCCTAACTTGTTCTTTCGCCCCTGTTGGCTGCTCATTTCCCCCACAAACCGTGCAGAGGGGCTGAAAGCTGCAGCTGGCTCAGCTGCAGAGAGGACCTGGACAGCTCAGCGGGGCTGCAGACAACCAGACGCATCCCTGGCAGGGCAGGACAGGCCTTTCCGTGGACAACCGCTGTGTGAACTACTGTGCAGGGCAGCCCGGCCCCACGCTGCTGAGACTCATTCACATGGGAGCGGGGAGAAGGAGCTGGGGCCTGGCCAGAGCAGCAACAGCAGGGCCAGACCCTGCTCGGGGACCTGGCAGAGGCCAACCGATGCTACTTGGTGCAGGGAAGGGAGGGGTCTCGGCCGTGTTGCTGCATGCAGTGTTGTGCCATAGCCGCAGCACTTGGCTTTCATCTGCCGTGAATTGTGTCCTGCTGTCCTGGACCCCGGGCAACCTGGGAAATCTCCTGGGCAGACCCCGGCACCTCTACCGTCCTGCTGCCCAGACCTGGGCTGACATCCGTCCCTCTGCAAACACTGGTCCGTACTGAACTGAATCCCAGGGTTTCCACCCAACTTCCCAATCAATCAGAGTCGTTCTGAGTTCTGCTCCTATCCTCCCACATGTTCATGCATGTTCACCGCTGGGAGATGCGCCATGCAGCTTATCTGAAGCCAAACAGGCATGCCTCTGACAGGGAGTGCCAGGCCTTTCCATGGAAAACCACTGCCAAGGCTATGGTTTGGTGGCCAGCCTGGCAGGGGGAGCGTCCAGAGGCACGCCCATGTGCTGTGATCAGATCAGTGTCACGTGGCTGCTGCCTGGAGTCCAGTCAGGGAAGTGGTTCACAACTGTACACTGCTGGGAACTGCCCCAGGGCTTCCCCCAGCCTCCAGGGAGAGCAGTGCTGGCCCTGCCATGTCACACACGGCCCGGTGTGAGCAGAACCGCAGCCCCCAAGCAACATCGTGCCCATGCACACCTCCTGCCCCAGGGCTGGGTTAGCTCGACCGGGAGCTTCTTGGGGCTGGGGCTCGTGCATATTTGTGGAAGAGGGGAAAGGCAGGAGTGGTCCAGGGAGCCGGACTGGCAGGAGATGGGGAGGAGAGCAGATTAGCATCAGCTGGGGAGATGCGGAGCTGTGGGCTGGCCCTGCCTGCTTTGCATGTTCACACCTTTCCCTGATCCCCTCCCTCCTCCAAGCCCATAAACTCTCTGGGCACCGGCTACACCAAACCCCCTTGCTCCAGACCAGACCCAGC
>NW_005843407.1:39945-45876 GCF_000455745.1 Alligator sinensis | reverse complement strand
GGAAATTTGGGGAAGAGGGGAAAGGCAGGAGTGGTCCAGGGAGCCGGACTGGCAGGAGATGGGGAGGAGAGCAGATTAGCATCAGCTGGGGAGATGCGGAGCTGTGGGCTGGCCCTGCCTGCTTTGCATGTTCACACCTTTCCCTGATCCCCTCCCTCCTCCAAGCCCATAAACTCTCTGGGCACCGGCTACACCAAACCCCCTTGCTCCAGACCAGACCCAGCAAGGTGCACAGGTGAGTCCTGTGTCCCTGGCCCTTCTCCCCTGTGAGCTGAGGCCAGGCCTTTGAAGCAGCCCTGGCCAGGGCTTGGGGGCCAAATGTGCTGTGTGCAAGGCATCCTAGGGAGGAGCCTCTGTGTCCTCCTTCCCCACAGCTCTGTCCTTGCACCCAGCCCCGTGTGTCAGTGCTGAGCACCTGTTCCCCGGGAACCTGCTCCCAGGGTCCATACCTGCCCTGCCCTGCAGTGCTGGGGGGAGCGGAGGGGAGGGTCTGTGGGGCTGCAGCTGTAAGGTTCTTGGCCACAGCCCTGGGTCACAGACCCCTGCCGCCCCCGTGCCCCATGTGGATCTCCCTGGGTCCTGGTTTTGGGCCCTTGCACAAATGCCCCGGTCCTGCAACCCCCCTGGGGAGGCAGGGAGAGGTCAGTGTGGGGCACAATGTGGGTGTTGGCTACAAATGTCCAACTCGGGATCCTTAAAATTCTAGTTTATTAGGCAGATTGAAACACTGTAATCATAAACCTTGGGGCTGGTCCCCACACACACACACATGCACACATGCACACACACACAGTAGCAGGCTACAGAGTCAGGTATACCTATCCTACAAGTGCTGGAGTCTGCCGTTGAGGTGTTATCCTCCAGAAGGGAGTCGCCGGCTGGTCCTTCTGGCTGGACAGGTCTGGTCGAGTTGGAGATCAAGAGGGCGCCCTGAGGGCCACTTTTCACTGCTTTTTATCTGTCCTTGGCAGACTTTGGTGACTCCCCAGTTTTCAGGTGTGCCCAATCCAGGGGTCATTGACCCTCGTGGGACTTCCCCCCCCCTTGGTGGCTACTGGACGGCATCGGTCAGCCCCAGGGGTCGTCCGCATGTACGTGCAGGTTTGGGAGTCCATTGATGAATTTAGAATAGGGCTCTGGGAGTGGTCGATCTGGAGATATTCAGCCCAAATTTGGTCCCCGGTGTTGATTAACTCAGGCCTGGGCTTCTAGCCCTTGATCAGTGATGTTTAGAGATTTCCCGGTTGTTATATTGTCTTCTATTAAGTTCTTCCATTGGCTGATCTGCAGCTTCCCAGGTGTTAATTGCTGCCTGCTTCCATGTTACACATTCAATCACTGATTCACTCGCTCTTTCAGGGGCCAGCCTGATACAGGGAAGGGCAGTTTGATTCCTGCCCTTGTTAACATTGTTACTATGTATAACTTACTTATCAAACTAAACACATTCAGTTGAAAGTTGAAAGGTGAGGAGTATAAAATATAAGCTACAGAAGTAATGCCATGGCACACAAATAGATAAAAATACCAAACTACAAGGGGAGATACCAAATGCACACATACAAATTTTAAAACACAATTCCTTATCTTAAAGTGAAAGAGAGGAAGGAAGAAAAGGTAGAAAAAGAGAAACATATCCAAAGAGGGGAGAGCAAGTGCAGGCAAGAGGAAAAGGGGGCTTTCTGTTACATGGGCTCCCAAGGCCCATCTCCCCTGTCTACCTCCAGGACAAGCGAGGAGATGAGGATCGCTGCCTGCCTCATCCTGTGCTTCCTGGACTGCCTGGTCCTAAGCCCCTGGCTGGAAGGTGAGTCGGCGACATGCTGGAGCCCCCGGGCTCTGCTTCCCTTCGCAGGGAGCTCGTTTGTCCCGCTCAGGCTCCCCCGGCCCCTCGGCAAGAAGGGCCCTTCCCCGGAGACCCCAGAGCTGGGCTGCAGCAGGGGCCAGCGTGTCCCCCAGGAAGACAGGGCCCCCACCTTGTGTCTGGGGAGAGACGTTGGAGCTGGGATATCGCCCTTCCTCTGCCTCTGCGTCCTCCTGCCTTGAGAAATGCGACGGTGGGCTCTGGGCTACCACCAGGGTCCCCAAATCCCTGCTTTTCCTCCCAGTCACCTCCCCCAGGCATCTCCTCATGCGCCCTGTGCCCAGGGGCTGATCTCCCCCCCTCCTCCCAGGGTCCCAGCCCAGTGCCCCTGCCCTCGGGAAAGCAACCGCTCTGGGGCTGGGGGAGAGTACACCAGGATGTTGTCCCCCCTCACTGCCCGCCCATCGTTGACTCTGTGCAGGGGCTAAAATGAAGGACTGTCGCAGGGGCTGACTACACTATGGAGACAGACGCTATGGTTTCTTCCCCCAGAAGATAACGTGAGCAGAGGCTGAGGTGAGCGCTGGGTGGGTCCGGGCGTGGGGTGCTGGGTTGGGATAGGCTGTCCAAGGGAAATGGACTCTGGGCTCCCTGCATGGGTGGTCACCACGCTAGGTACAGCTGGGCTGCAGATGGAAAGGAGCTGGCTGCCAAGGGCTGCAGCATGGCCAAGGGGCAGGCGTGGGTTTCCCGTGGGAAACGGCTTCGAAAGTCGGCTGGACCGAGCTCAGTGCTTGGCAGCATGGAGCGCAGAGGTGTGCCTTCACCTGCCTCTGCCAGGGGGAGCTGCCGTCCTCTACATGGCTGGGAGGTACCTCCATCCCTCTGGTGCAGCCTGGGACCCCTCATGGCACTGGGCACCCACCGCTTTTCTTTGCACAATGCACAAGAAACTGCCCGTCCTTTTTGCATTGTAGCAGGGCCTTCCCCTGGGCACATGGCAGTGCCCTGGGCATAGCCCTGCTGTATCCTGCCCCAGGACAGTGACTCCAAGTCTATGGTTGTGCAAAGGGCTGAGGGGGCTGACGTACTGAAGTTCCTGGCACAGGGTGTACAGGGCCATTCTGATTGTGGGAGCAGCTGAATTCAGGGGCTCATGGATGGTGTTGCCAGAAGTCAGAGCTATCTGTAGCTGCTCAGGTGTTGAAGAGATGAGGGTGGTTATGCAGCATGGGCCAGGATGGTCTTAATGATGTTTGGGCAACAACACTGGACGGCACCAAAGGACCCGACTCCTGTCCTTGATTTCTCTTTTCCTGGAAACAGCCTTGTGGGCACCACGTCCTCTCCCAGGGACTGGGTAAAGGGCAGCAGAGTTGGTCATAAGTGCACCCAGAGCCTGGTCTGCCATTCCCACCACACCTCTCATGGGAGTGGGGCCTTTCCCCACCACCCCCAGTGCTCAGGGCACTGTCTCCACTCTGCCCTGCCCCATGATCAAGGACAGGACCTAGGATCATATCCCAGAACTGGGGTCGTAGTGGGGGAGTGCGTCATGCCCAGTCTGTACCCCTCCCTTGGTAATTTCCATTTTGTCTCCCAGGGTATAAAACCAAACTACAAGGGGAGATACCAAATGCACACATACAAATTTTAAAACACAATTCCTTATCTTAAAGTGAAAGAGAGGAAGGAAGAAAAGGTAGAAAAAGAGAAACATATCCAAAGAGGGGAGAGCAAGTGCAGGCAAGAGGAAAAGGGGGCTTTCTGTTACATGGGCTCCCAAGGCCCATCTCCCCTGTCTACCTCCAGGACAAGCGAGGAGATGAGGATCGCTGCCTGCCTCATCCTGTGCTTCCTGGACTGCCTGGTCCTAAGCCCCTGGCTGGAAGGTGAGTCGGCGACATGCTGGAGCCCCCGGGCTCTGCTTCCCTTCGCAGGGAGCTCGTTTGTCCCGCTCAGGCTCCCCCGGCCCCTCGGCAAGAAGGGCCCTTCCCCGGAGACCCCAGAGCTGGGCTGCAGCAGGGGCCAGCGTGTCCCCCAGGAAGACAGGGCCCCCACCTTGTGTCTGGGGAGAGACGTTGGAGCTGGGATATCGCCCTTCCTCTGCCTCTGCGTCCTCCTGCCTTGAGAAATGCGACGGTGGGCTCTGGGCTACCACCAGGGTCCCCAAATCCCTGCTTTTCCTCCCAGTCACCTCCCCCAGGCATCTCCTCATGCGCCCTGTGCCCAGGGGCTGATCTCCCCCCCTCCTCCCAGGGTCCCAGCCCAGTGCCCCTGCCCTCGGGAAAGCAACCGCTCTGGGGCTGGGGGAGAGTACACCAGGATGTTGTCCCCCCTCACTGCCCGCCCATCGTTGACTCTGTGCAGGGGCTAAAATGAAGGACTGTCGCAGGGGCTGACTACACTATGGAGACAGACGCTATGGTTTCTTCCCCCAGAAGATAACGTGAGCAGAGGCTGAGGTGAGCGCTGGGTGGGTCCGGGCGTGGGGTGCTGGGTTGGGATAGGCTGTCCAAGGGAAATGGACTCTGGGCTCCCTGCATGGGTGGTCACCACGCTAGGTACAGCTGGGCTGCAGATGGAAAGGAGCTGGCTGCCAAGGGCTGCAGCATGGCCAAGGGGCAGGCGTGGGTTTCCCGTGGGAAACGGCTTCGAAAGTCGGCTGGACCGAGCTCAGTGCTTGGCAGCATGGAGCGCAGAGGTGTGCCTTCACCTGCCTCTGCCAGGGGGAGCTGCCGTCCTCTACATGGCTGGGAGGTACCTCCATCCCTCTGGTGCAGCCTGGGACCCCTCATGGCACTGGGCACCCACCGCTTTTCTTTGCACAATGCACAAGAAACTGCCCGTCCTTTTTGCATTGTAGCAGGGCCTTCCCCTGGGCACATGGCAGTGCCCTGGGCATAGCCCTGCTGTATCCTGCCCCAGGACAGTGACTCCAAGTCTATGGTTGTGCAAAGGGCTGAGGGGGCTGACGTACTGAAGTTCCTGGCACAGGGTGTACAGGGCCATTCTGATTGTGGGAGCAGCTGAATTCAGGGGCTCATGGATGGTGTTGCCAGAAGTCAGAGCTATCTGTAGCTGCTCAGGTGTTGAAGAGATGAGGGTGGTTATGCAGCATGGGCCAGGATGGTCTTAATGATGTTTGGGCAACAACACTGGACGGCACCAAAGGACCCGACTCCTGTCCTTGATTTCTCTTTTCCTGGAAACAGCCTTGTGGGCACCACGTCCTCTCCCAGGGACTGGGTAAAGGGCAGCAGAGTTGGTCATAAGTGCACCCAGAGCCTGGTCTGCCATTCCCACCACACCTCTCATGGGAGTGGGGCCTTTCCCCACCACCCCCAGTGCTCAGGGCACTGTCTCCACTCTGCCCTGCCCCATGATCAAGGACAGGACCTAGGATCATATCCCAGAACTGGGGTCGTAGTGGGGGAGTGCGTCATGCCCAGTCTGTACCCCTCCCTTGGTAATTTCCATTTTGTCTCCCAGGGTATAAAGAACACCTCAACACAAGAGGTCTACTGTCTGCCCGGAGCAAAGATTTGGGACGTGACGGGAATAATCCAGGCCGTGATTCAGCCCACCGATTACTACCCCATGGTCCTAGTCCATGTGGGTACTAATGATGCGGCCAGGAGAAGCCCCGATCACTTGATGATGGACTATCATGTTCTGGGCAGCGTGCTGAGGGAGTTCGGTGCACAGGTGGTATTCTCTTCTGTCTTACCAGTGAGCGGATGTGGAAGACAACATGAGAACTACATTAGAGAGACCAACTGGCGGCTTCAGCAATGGTGTCTCATAGATTTCAAAGATTTCATAGACATTAGGGCTGGAAGGGACCTCAGAAGATCATCGAGTCCAGCCCCCCGCCCAAAGGGCAGGAAGTCAGCTGGGGTCATAGGATCCCAGCAAGATAAGCATCCAGTTTCATCTTGAAGGTGTTCAATGAAGGCGCTTGAACCACCTCCGGTGGCAGGCTGTTCCAGACCTTGGGGGCTCGGACAGTAAAGAAGTTCTTCCTTATGTCCAGCCTGAAACGATCCTGAAGTAGTTTGTGACCATTCGACCTCGTCATCCCTTGGGGCGCTCTGGTGAACAAACGTTCCCCCAGATCCTGGTGG
>NW_005843407.1:29646-31842 GCF_000455745.1 Alligator sinensis | reverse complement strand
TGAGTCAAGACCCTGGGATGTTGGCAGCGGGACCCCCAGGCTAGCGGGTGTGCTCCAGGGAAGGGGTCAGCTGGACAGGAGGCACCCCAGGGAGGGACTCAGAGCCTAGAAGGTGGTCAGGCGCAGGGAGGTGGGCGGCTCAACGCAGGAGCACCCCCTACTGGCCCGCCACAGCAGGACCTGAACCTGTTTCATCCTCCAAAAGAGAAGGCTGAGAGGGGACCTAGTGGCAATCTACAAACTAGTCAAGGGGGACCATCAGGCATTGGGAGAGTCCCTGTTCCCCCAAGCAATCCCGGGAGTTACAAGAAGCAATGGACACAAGCTAGCACAGGGTAGTTTCAGACTAGACATCAGGAGGTGCTATTTCACTGTCAGGGCGGCTAGGACCTGGAACCAACTTCCAAAAGAAGTGGTGCTGGCTCCTACCCTGGGGGTCTTTAAAAGGAGGCTGGACGAACATCTGCCCGGGGTCATTTGACCCCAGTACTATTTCCTGCCACAGCACGGGGTCGGACTAGATGTTCTCGTCAGGTCCCTTCCGGCCCTACCAACTATGAAACTATGACAATCAACAGCCCCAAGACAGAGACAGTCAGTTGCACAATCCATGAAGGATCCATTGGGATGGGCCCTGGATCAGGCTGGAAAGCCCAGCGGGTGGTCTGAGTTCGGAGACGAGAATAAGAAATGATGGACAGAAAACAATGGCATCCCCCCATGGCCCAGGGCACACAATCCCCCCCCCGGGGGCAGCTACTGATTGGCAGTGGCTCCTGGCCAGTACCTGGAGCAGGGAGTGGGGCGGGCAGGCAAGAGGCGGGGCAGGGCCAGACTGACATCAGCTGGGGAAATGCTTTGCATGTTCACATCTTTCCCTGATCCCCTCCCCTCTGCCAGCCTATAAACTCTCTGGGCACCATCGGCACCAAATCCCCTGCTCCAGACCAGATCCCAGAGAAGCACACAGGTGAGTCCTGCCCCCCCCGCCCCGACCCCTTGTCCCCTCTGTGCAGGGCCAGGACTTTGGAGCATCCCTGGCTGGTGCCTGAGGGCCACATGAGCTGTGTGTGAGGCACCCTGGGGAGAAGTCACTCTGTCCCCCTTCCCCACAGTGCTGTCCTTGCACCCAGTCCCCGTGGGTCAGTGCTGACCCTCCGGTCCCAGGGTCCCTGCCCTGCCCTGGCCTGCAGTGCTGGGGATTGAAGGGAAGGAGAGTGGAGGGAGGGTCCATTGGTCTGCAGATGGAAGGTCCTTGGCCCCAGCCCCAGGACACAGATCCCTGCTGACCCCCTGTCCCTTGGGGATCTCCCTGTGTCTTGGTTTTGGGGCCAGGCTGGGCCCTTGTGCAGAGAGCCCAGTCCTGCAACCCCCCTGTGGAGGCAGGGAGAGGTCAGTGTGGGGCACGGCACAGCTCCCATGTTTACCCCCAGGGCAAGCGAGGAGATGAGGACCGCTGCTCACCTCATCCTGTGCCTCCTGGGCTGCCTGGTGCTGAGCCCCTGGCTGGAAGGTGAGTCTGCGCCGCACTGAAGCCCCCAGTCTCTGCTTCCCTTTGCAGGGAGATCGTTGGTCCCACTCAGGCTGTCCTGGCCCCTCGACAAGAAGGGCTGTTCCCCAGAGACCCCGTATCCGGGCTGCAGCTGGGTCCAGCGTGTCCCCCCCGGTAGACAGGGCCCCTGCCTCAGCTCCAGGGAGAGACACTGGAACTGGAATACCACCCTTCCCCTGCCTCTGTGTCCCCCTGCCCTGAAAAAAGCAACACTGGGCCCTGGGGTCCTACCGGGGTCCCCAAATCCCTGCTCTTCCTCCCAGCCACCTCCCCCAGGTATCTCCTTATGTGTCTCGTGCCCAGAGGCTGCTCTCACCCCCTCCACCCTGTGACCCAGCAGCGCTGCCCCTGCTCTCGGCAAAGCAACTGCTCTGGGGCTGGGGGAGAGAATACCAGGGTGTCTTCCCCCCTCACTGCCCGCCTGGCCTGTCTCTGCGCAGGGGCTCCAGTCCAGAAATGCCGCAAAGACTGGCTACGTTATGGAAACAACTGCTACAGATTGTTCCGCCAGAGGAAGACCTGGGAGGATGCTGAGGTGAGCACTGGGTGGGTCTGGGCATGGGGTGCCGGGTTGGGATAGGGTTGTCGGAGGAGTGGGGACTCTGGACCTCCCTGCATGGGCAGCTGCCACACTAGGTGCAGCT
>NW_005843407.1:24379-28622 GCF_000455745.1 Alligator sinensis | reverse complement strand
TGCAGACACAGCTGGTTTCCTCCTGTTACAGGTGGAGTGTCAGAGCTACAGCCCCTGGACCCATCTTGCCACTATTCACAGCAACAGAGAAACAAATGTTGTTTCCAGCTATATCTTGAGAAATCCTCCTGATGGGCCTGTCTGGATCGGGATCCATGACGCTCGGCATGTAAGTTCTTGCTTCCGCTGCCCATGTGCCTTGGCCCTCCCTGGTTCTGGACGGCTCCTCTTAGTCCCCAGGACAGGCAAAGAGGCCTCAAGGGTCCCTGTGCTTGGGCTGCCAAACCCGGGGCATCCTTCTCCCCACTGCTCACCCTTGGGCAGGCAAGTATGGGAGTCCTGGGGCCAGTGGGAGGGAGGGGGAGTCATGCGGTCCTGCCTTGCATGGGACCGGGTTGAGGCTCCCTGCCACCTCTGGTTCCTGACTAGTGACTGTGTCCTGCAAGCTGCTGCACCCGGTTCCCTTCCTCCAGAACAAAGTGCCTCATTTCTGGTGACAGTCAGGCTCCCTCTTGCTCTGTCTCCTTCTGACACAAGCCACTAGCCTGCCCCTTCCCAGGGCAATGTGGCCCAAGGCTGGTAGGGGTGGGCTTAGTCAGAGCCATGTTCAGCTGCTCAGGCACCAAATAGTTGAGGCTGAGCATGCAGCACAGGCTATTGTGGCCATTGTGATTTTTGGAGGTGCCCTTAGCATGTATTTCCAGGGGATGTTCCCTACCTAAGCTTTCCCTCCTCTTGCAGAATGGAGCATGGACATGGACAGATGGCTCAATCTACCACTACAGAGCTTGGAACAATGGTGAACCTAACAATTTGGACTGGGTGGAGTACTGCGCAGAGCTGTTAGAATATAAGCGTAAGTAGGAGGCTGTGACTCCAAGCTATGAGACGCTGATGGACCCAGGAATAGACCCTGCTTTTGTGCAGACTTTTCTCCTGGACTACAAATTTTACAAGATGTGCATGAACACACAAAAGCCTATCCATAATATATTTTGAACATGCATTTAATGGGAAATATTTGAGCAAGAAATCATCCACACACTAGACTGTATTAGGTGGGGTTTCAACGGGGGTTACGGGCTCTTACCCCACCCCTGGGTTAGCTTCCATGACCCGCTCTGTGTCTGTGGGTTGGTGGCTTGTTTGCTTCTCCCAGCACTGTCCCTCTCCCCTCCCTCTCCCTCCTCTTCTCACACCTCTGTGTTCAGATCAGTCCTCCACTTTCTATCCTGCTCCATGCTGTCCTCTCACAGCCCCCCTGGAAGTGAACACGAGTTCACCAGAGCTTGTGCTCATTGTCTATCTAGTTTAGTTATATCTATGTTGCCTTCACCTGTGCAAGCGTGCAGGGGTCGTGGACTGTGCAGGAAGGTGAGTGCACATGGTGACACGAGTGCAAACACACCGGATTCTGGCTGTGTGGAAGAGACAAGGGAGCTCTGCACGGAGCAAGAGAGAGAAGCCACTGGGCAGAGCAGTGGCTGCAGGGAGGCCTGGAGAGGAAGAGAGAAAGAGAAAACAAGGTGGTCCCTAGGACCTGATTGCAGAATCCAGGGCTGGAGCAGTGGTTGGATAGCATGTCTGTGTGCATGTGTGTGCAGGGGCCAGGCACTGACTGCACTGCATGTGTGAGTGCCAGAATAAAAAAGCCAGGAGACAGTGAGAGACCCAAGGTGCCCTTCCCTGAACCCATCTGGAGAGAGGGCTGGGGATTGGCTGCGTCCAGCTGGAACAGCAGAGCTGGGCACGGATCAAGGGAGCTGCGCACTGCTGTGGGATGGTGCCGTGTCCAGGGAACAGGACTCAGCGCAGCTTCCTTGCAACAACACTGGATGGCACCAAGGGACCTGACTCCCGTCCTTGGTTTCTCTCTTCCTGGAAACAGCCTTGTGGGCACCACGTCCTCTCCCAGGGACTGTGTCAAGGGCAGCACAGTCAGTCATAAGTGCACCCAGAGCCTGGTCTGCCATTCCCCCCATGCCTCATGCATGTGGGGCCTGTCCCCTTCATCCCTCACTACTCTGGATGCTGTCTTCACTCTGCCCTGCCTCAGGGTCAAGGACAGGACCTGGGATCATGTCCCAGAGCAGGTGTCAGAGGCAGGGAGTGCATCACATGCAGCCTGTCCCCTCCCCTTGGTAATTTCTGTTTTGTCTCCTAGGGTATGAAAGATGGAATAATAGTATCTGCAGAATGAAAAAAGCCTTCATCTGCAAGTACGAGCTCTAAACAGGTAGGACAGCTTCTATCCACAAGCCATGGGGGTGGGTTCATCATGCTCCTCGCATATGCAGGATCTGCTGCCTTAGCTGATGGTGTTGCCTGTCTCCCCTTGTCCTGAGAAAGCATCTCTCTCTGCCCACAGGGAGGAAGGACGCAGGGGGAGGCACTGAAGTGGGAGCAGGAGCCTGGGTTGGACTTGGATCCAGGTTGTCCTGGAACGGGTGATTTCAGGGGCCCACATGGAGGCCTTTGCAGGGGTCTGATTTCCAGACAGGGATTTCCAGACAGGGGTGCTCCTGCCCCGGGATCATGAGGCCCATTCAAAGGGTCTCCCTAATGGTTCACAATGACACTTGCTCTTGCAGGAGGTACACCAGCTCCTGGGACATGAGCGCGTTGCATCCGGCAGCTCTTCCAGGAGACCCATCCTGCAAACCGGCCTGCTGTGCCCCCTCCCCACACTGCTGTGCCCAACCATGCCAGTCCCGCTCTCCTCTGCCTCCTCTTGCTCCACTGGGCTCCCTCATCTCCTGTCCCCTCCTCTGATTGGTCCCAGCACAGTGCAGTGATAATAAACTTCCCCTTGGCATTCAGTCCCGTGTGTGTCTCCTGTGGGCCCTGCCTGCCTGCGAAGGGGAAGGGGCCACATGTTTCCCATGGCTGTGCCGGGAGCTCCCCTGGCCCAGCACCTTGAGGGGAAGGGAGGCAATGGGGAGGGATGGGGAGGGCCGTGGCGTAGTGGTTATCCTGCAGGGCCGGGTGGGAACACCAAAATGGCAAGTGTGTGTCACGGGTGTGCGGGGAGCAGGGACCTCCACACCTGCCATGGGGGAGAGAGCATCAGCGCGTGTCTGTGGTGCAGAGATGGGTTTGGGGGCACTCCAGGGGCTGTGTTCCCAGGGTCCCTGGCCCGAGATGGGCTCCTGTGCTCCCGGGGCAGCACCTGTGTTGGCTGGGCCCCGCTCCTGGCCCGTGACAGGAAAGATAATGGCATAATCCGTCCCCCTATCCCCTGGACAGCTGTTTCCCCATATAGCCTCAACAGCTGGCAGGCTTTGTGGCCTGATCAGGGGCCACCATCCCTGGAGTTTTCAGCCCTCTGCGTCTTAACACACACAGGGTCATCTATGTCACGAGTTATGCCTGTCAGCAGATGGAGATGCAGATCTCCCCAGTCCCCTGCACCAATCTTCTTGAAACTTGGCAGGCTTTGTGGATTCGCCAGGGGCCACCACCCCTGCAGTTTTCACGCCCCCCACCCCCCGTGGAGTAACACATAGACATGACACAGGTTTTGCTTTCAATAATTTGGGGTGTAGTTCCCCCTGAACCCCTGCACCGATCTTCTTGAAACTTGGCAGGCTGTACGCTCTCAGAGGCTACAACTCCTGCAAATGTCATCCAAATTGGATGGTGGGGGGTCTACTACAGACCCCCCAACCAAGGGGAGGAGCTAGAATGGAAATTTTTGGGCCAGCTTGCAGAGGCACTTAAGGCAAGGGATGTAGTTGTCATGGGTGATCTAAATTACCCCAACATCTGCTGGGAGGAGCAGTCAGCCAGGTCGAACCATTCCAGGAGGTTCCTGGTCGAGATACAGGACCTCCACTTAACCCAGGAGGTGCACAGTCCCACCAGAGGAAATGCCCTGTTGGACCTGGTCCTGGCCACAGGCGATGATCTGGTAAGGGGGCTCCAGGTCCTTGACCACCTGGGTGAAAGCGATCATCGCTTGCTGGAATTCACCATCCAGCGCAGTGTGCCAAGGGCCTGCAGCAAGGCGGTAGCCCTAGACTTCAAGAGGGTCAACTTCAGCGAGTTGAGGAGGTTGGTGGGAGAGGCACTGAGGTCCTTGAGGGCAGGGGAACTCAGTGCCCAAGATGAGTGGTCATTCCTTAAGGAGATGATACTCAGGGCCCAAGAGGTGATGATCCCAACAAGAAGCAAGGGGAGCAAGAGTGCCCAAAAGCCCCTCTGGCTCACCAAGGACATCTGGGAATGCCTGGTTGCCAAAAAG
>NW_005843407.1:17612-21195 GCF_000455745.1 Alligator sinensis | reverse complement strand
GATCCTTCGGGCACAAAGCGAGACGATCCCCATGCGGGGTAAAAGAGGGAAGGGGGCCAGGAGGCTTCCCTGGCTGACCAGAGAAATCCAGGGCAGCCTAAGGGACAAAAGGGGAGCACATAAAAAGTGGAAACAGGGAGAGATCACCAAAGATGAATATACCTCCTCTGCTTGTGCTTGTAGGGAGGCAGTTAGACGGGCCAAAGCTGCCATGGAGCTGAGGATGGCAACCCAAGTAAAAGACAACAAGAAATTGTTTTTTAGATATATTGGGAGTAAAAGGAAGGCCCAGGGAGGAATAGGACCCCTGCTAAATGGGCAGAAACAATTGGTGACGGACAGAGGGGACAAGGCTGAACTCCTCAACGAGTTCTTTGACTCAGTGTTCCTAAGCAAAGGGCACGACAAGTCTCTCACTGGGGTTGTAGAGAGGCAGCAGCAAGGCACCAGACTACCATGCGTAGACCCTGAGATGGTCACTTGGAAGGTTCTGGGCACCCCACTTCAAGAGGGATGTGGCCAGCATGGAGAGGGTCCAGAGGAGGGCCGCCTGCATGATCCGAGGGCAGCAGAGCAGACCCTACAACGAGAGGTGACGGGACTTGAACCTGTTCAGCCTTCACAAAAGAAGGCTGAGGGGGGACCTGGTGACCATCTATAAACTCACTAGGGGGAACCAGAAGGGTTTGGGGGAGACCTTGTTTCCCCTAGCACCCCCCAGGATAACAAGGAATAACGGCCACAAGTTGTTGGAGAGTAGGTTCAGATTAGACATCCATAGGAACTACTTCCCAGTTAGTGCGGCTAGGATCTGGAACCAACTGCCAAGGGAGGTGGTGCTGGCTCCTACCTGGGGGTCTTTAAGAAGCGGCTCGATGCCTACCTGGCTGGGGGTCATTTGAGCCCAGTTTTCTTCCTGCCCAGGCAGGGGGTCAGACCTGAAGATCTACAAGGTCCCCTCTATCCCGACTGCTATGATTCTATGATTCAAATCAGACAAGAAACAATGAAGTTATAGATATTTCATTGTTTTCCCCAATATACCGTAAGACCGGATCTCCGAAGCTTTTCTGATGCACTTCAGAAATCCTAATGAAGCCAGCGCTTTGATCAAGACATGCTGCTTCGAACACCAAAGTGCCAGTGCAAATGCTGGCACACCTTTACAGAGGGGTTGTACTCCTGCCCACGAACTGGCCTGTGAACTGCTCCTGTTGGCAGTCCCTTTCCACTGGCTCCCTGGTCACAGGCTCCCTGGTCACCTGCGGAGTCCCCTTTCATACTCTCCTGGGTCTGGGCTGAGTACAGCTTCTCAGCCTGATGTTACCTACTTCCTTCCTGCAGCAAACTGCAGCCCAGCTTATTCATAGATTCATAGCTGTAGGGTCAGAGGGAACCTAAGTATATCTTCAAGTCTGCCCCCCTGCCCTGGGCAGGAGAGAATACTGGGCTCATATGACCCCAGCCAGGCAGTTATCTAGGCTCCTTTTGAAGACCCCCGGGGTAGGAGCCAGCACCACTTCCCTTGGAAGTTGGCTCCAGATCCTAGCCGCCCTGACTGTGGAGTAGTGCCTTCTAATGTCCAGCCATTATATCACTGGGCCAAAAGGGCTGCCCTAATCAGGCACCTGGCTGCTGCCTTTTCTCTGCCCTTAAAGTGGCAAGCACCAAAGGTGCCCTGCCACACTATGAAATCCCCTATTTTGATAAAAAAATATAATACGCTCCCAGTAGGTCTGATGTAGGCCCCTAAAATAACAGCCTTTCAGTTGACTACTGTTGTCTTGACATCACCTTAGTTCAGACAAGCATAATCAGTCAGGTGTGTGTGCAATGGGAGCTCTCTCAGTGGCCCAGGGCTCTACTTCTTGGGATGGCTGGTGCCCGTGCTCGCCCTCCTGTAATACATAAACAACCTCTTTTCCATGACATGTCTTCCTGCCTCTCAGACAGGGCCAGTAGGTCTACTCTCCTGGTTTTTCACTTCCTCAGGGCCCCCATGTGATGGTCCACTACAAGAGGGGAGGGCTATGCCCACTCACCAACTCCCAGGCCTGGGTGCTTCCCCTTTAATCAGAGCCAGGGCTTGCCTCCAGGCTCTGCTCACTTCCCTCACTCCCCGCTCTGGCCCCACAATGATATCCCTGCAGCTGCCTCACACTGGTTTGTCCCTCCCTCGGTTTCCAACTGTCCCCAACGGCCAACCTCCTGCACCAGACCCTGGCCGTCAGCCCATCCTGGCTGCTGAATACTGGGCTCTGAGAGGGACCCTGTTGCCAGGGCCTGAAGGCAGAATTGCTCCAGTCCTTTTGTTCTGGTGTCCTCCGGGGGACAAAAAATATCCCCCAGGCTCATCCTGGTTTCTACTAAGCATGGGACTCCCCTTTGGATGAGTATCCCTTCTCCTACAGTCTGTCACATGGAAAATGGATGCCACTGAGGGACTAGAAAGTAAGAACAAAGAAGAAGAGTTTTATGATGTGTTTCAAGACATAGGGAAACTGTCAACTGAGTACACGATAGAATTAAGAGAACCAAATACTCCTACCATACATGCTCCTAGAAATGTTCCCCTTGTACTAAAGGACACAAATGCAAAAGGAATTAGATAGAATACTTTACATGGACATAATAGAGAAAATGCAGCAATCAACTGCTTGGATTCATTCACTGACAACGACCCGCACATCACGACGAGAGACATGCTTGGGTGGGACGGGCTTCACCTGTCCCCCAAAGGTAAGCATGTGTTCTCTTCTAGGTTGGCGGATCTCCTCCGGTGGGCTTTAAACTAGGCTCGTCGGGGGACGGGACAGATGAGGGAAGAAGAAGCCTTGAAACAAAAAACCTAGAGACACCCACAAGAACAGCCCAGCCTAGACTGACGATGAACAGAACAACTTCCCGGGTAAGCAACAGGGGCCCGGGTAGTACTGAGATTAGGGGGCCAGTGCACACATCTTCAGGAGGCCTCAAATGCCTCTACACAAATGCTCGGAGTATGGGGAACAAGCAGGAGGATTTCATAGATTTCATAGACATCAGGGCTGGAAGGGACCTCGGAAGATCATCGAGTCCAGCCCCCTGCCCAAAGGGCAGGAAGTCAGCTGGGGTCATAGGATCCCAGCAAGATAAGCATCCAGTTTCATCTCGAAGGTGTTCAATGAAGGCGCTTGAACGACCTCCGGTGGCAGGCTGTTCCAGACCTTGGGGGCTCGGACAGTAAAGAAGGTCTTCCTTATGTCCAGCCTGAAACGATCTTGTAGTAGTTTGTGACCATTCGACCTCGTCATCCCTTGGGGCGCTCTGGTGAACAAACGTTCCCCCAGATGCTGGTGGTCCCCCCTGATAAACTTGTAGGTGGCCATCAGATCACCCCTGAGCCTGCGCTTTTCCAGGCTAAAGAGCCCCAGGGCTCTCAGCCTGTCATCGTAGGGTCTGCTTCCCTGACCTCTGATCATGCGCGTGGCTCTTCTCTGGACTCTCTCAAGCTTCTCCACATCCTTTTTGAATTGTGGAGCCCAAAACTGGACACAGTACTCCAGCTGCGGCCTCACTAAGGCCAAGTACAGGGGGAGAATGA